>NC_085103.1:1743730-2043730 GCF_963422355.1 Corticium candelabrum
ACGCTTTTAAACACCCATGCCCATAGGTTGCCAAATATATTGAAGGGGCAGATGATTGCATTGTAATCTAGAACAACAATATATACAAAGCTACTCAGTTATAACCGTTCTTCAATAAGCTCAAGTCATAAAAATGCATTCTTCTACCGCATGCATAAGAGTGGCAGCAAACTGGCCGAATACTTCCTACACTTGAAGGCAGCTGGTCAAATTTTGATGCACAAACATTGCATCCAATCCATTGACTTAAACCTCTTGGTTGCCATTTTCTGTTGATCTCATTGAATTCTTTAGCAAACGCACATGTGTATGATTGCAGCTATCAAGACAAGGGTATGGATATTGGGACAAATCAATGAAATGGCTAGTGTGCCCCACTAGCAGTGCTCTATATGGACAGTATAATTGGTATCATTCTTTGTGTTTTGTCACAGTTCAACGCCCTTGACACCAGTTTTCGGTCTTTAGCTAACTCTCTCTCTGGTCTGGAAAATTGAGGCTAAGGCTAGCAGTGCTGTTAGAAAGAAGTTCATTCAATTATACAATGTATGAGTGCACCGACTGCCCGTTAACCACGCTTGGATCCGCCTCCTAATTAACAAATGTGTTTGAAAAGTAGGAGACTAATGTCTTTTCTCAAGTAGTGTTCCGATGTGTTCTATTTAACTCGGTTAGCGAGAACTTCTATAGGCGTCACATGTTTGAAATGTGGTCGCATACCTACTTGGTCGAACAGAATGCAAAGTAGCAGATTAAAAACGTTTCATAAATGGGGAGCATTGTTTGGTGCACGTCACCCATTCCGTCAAGAGAACGCCCAGTAAATGGTCTATTGCTTGCTTTTATTTGTAACGTACCCTGTTTGCCAAACAGGAGGTCCAAAGAAGAAGGCGAGCCAAGTAGGTCGCTCAACGTTTTGGAAAGGTGGCTACATGATATGGTTCCAGTCACCTACTTAATAAGCGGACCGCGCACTAGGTGATCAAAGATTTCGGAAATGTGGCAATTAGCATAATTCGATTTAGCTGGTGCCTGAAGCAAGTTGTGCTGCAAACCAGATGCTGCTAGAACGTTGATACGTTGCCAACTTACCAAGCAGAGCTCTACGCATAGCTAAGCAAAGTATCTGAAATCTGGCAATTGTAATGTGAGGTGCGCTAGCTAACACCAAGTAAAAGGAAGTGGCACTACCTGATCAAAACTTCTTGAAACGTATCCGCAAGAAGTAATAGTAGACTAGTACATAGAATGTCATTTCAGGGGCGCTTGTCTGACATGCACAGGTGCACATTTTAGTACACTGCTAGACTGGTCTGCATGTCTGATCGAAAACCACAATGTCATAATCGACTCCTCCTCCTCAGGGGCGTAGCGTGGCATGAGCTAGACCGGGCTATAGACACGTCATTTGTAGGCGTGGTCATGAAAATGTAGACTGTAATATGTGCAAGGAACAAAGCTGTACATAGTATATACACCAAAATTTTTCAGTCAGGATCTTCCACTGATTCTACCGTATTAGTCGATGAGAAGCCAATAAGAGTGGGCATGTCCCTTAGCATCGTGAAGTTTAGCGCGCCCCCCCCTATTTCTAGAGGTTACGCTACGCCCTTGTCCTCCTTAGCGTATATGCTAAACCCACAATTGATACGGCTTTACCGTCTCAGAATAGACTTTAGAAAGTCGGATATGCACACACTACAGACGCGTTTCAGTCTCATACCCTTTGAACAGCAATCTCATGAAGCAATGTTTACTATCCTTTTGATAATCCCTGCGCTATTGTATTGTCTCGTGTGTGCATTCACTCGGCTTCCGAGACTTGAATAGACAGTGGTATTCCTCTGCATTTGATCTGGCAAGATGGTCTTGCCCTTTGACAAACGTCTTTTCACATGGAATCGTGATGGTTGCTAGGATATATATCAAATTCCTAATATTGCTTATTAAATCTTATTGCTATATTTTGGTATACAGGTGGAAAGACTTCTGATCGCCTTTCTCGAGGTGCTCACGATTATTGTAAGTTCATCCAGGAGACAGCAGGTCCTTACTCAGCTTGCCATTCATTCGTCGACCCGACAGAAAGTTTTGATGCTTGCGTGTCCGGTTACTACAACTGTACGAAAGAGAGGCCCAGCGATTGTGCTTGCAGTGCAGCTGAAGATTACGAGAAGCAATGTCTGGCCGAAGGAGTGACCGCCTTCAGGTCGATCGTCGATGCCTGCGGCGTATGCGGTGGTAACGGCATCTCCTGCGGACGAAAAAAATCTACGTGTACCGTTTTCAGTAGTCCTCTGGCCTCGGTTACTGGGAAAAAGCAAAAATTTACAACATTTGACTGCTTAATGCACAAATTTCAAGGTTCTTGCGAATACGTCTTGGCACGTGACTGCACTGATGGTCTGTTTGATATCCACATTGAGAATGACTCTCCTTTTCCCAATGGCGTCCGCACTACTTGGACAAAAGGCATTGCTATTCGTACACGTGAACTTGGCCTGATTAAAGCTACTTTTTCTTACAAAGAAACCAAAGTTTATATGGACAACAAACTCTTGAGTTGGCCATCAACCAATTATGGATCCGACGGTTCTCGAATTCTCTTGTTCACTGAAACAATGGAAGAAATAGTCGAGATCGTGTTGGCAGGCATAGATGTCAGAATATCTCTGATTGATCAACATGAAATAGTTGTATCTATTCCGACATTCTTTATCAATAAGACTTGCGGTTTGTGTGGTAACTACAACGGCAACCCAGAGGACGACCTTATGCTGACAAATGGGAACACGCTGCCAGTCAGTAACGTAGACGGTTCCACATCCGCTCTGTCTGTATCCAACTACCACACATTTGGTACTAACTGGACTGTACAGGGCAAGGACAGACTAATCTTAAGCCCGAGCGACACTTGTGGGAAGGTCATCCATGTATCCTATTGCGATCAACTGCTGGATCGCAGAGAAAAAGTAGAGAAGTTCTGTGAAGTCATTATTGATCCGAAGGGACCATTTGCAGAAGCCCATGGTTACACCGATCCAGAGAAAGCGTACAAACAATGTGTACTCAGCGGCTGCGCGCATGAAGGAGAAAAAAAGTATGCATGTCCAGTAATCTTATCGTACCAAGCTCAATGTCGAAGATGCAACACAAATTTTATTACAACAGTTGTGCCAGATTGCGGTGAGTGCATAATCAATCTTCATGGTGTATTTGCTATATACAAGTTTTCGATTATAGAAATACCATGTAGTGATCTGGCAACTCCATCGGATGGTTCCAAATTCGGCAGTGGGAACTCTTTTGAAGATATAATTACATTTTCTTGCAATAAAGGATTTACTCTGTCGGGATCGTTGTCGCGTCAGTGTCAGGCCGACAGCAGCTGGAGCGGTTCTCCTGCAGTCTGTACCGGTAAGTCATTGGAACGAGAACACACTGGTGTAGTACACGTTGGTATTTTGCATTGCAGACGTGGATGAGTGTGCGACGGAGACGGATAACTGTGACTCTAATGCTCTGTGCATCAACACGCACGGATCCTTCCAATGCAAATGCAACCCATGTTACAAGGGAAGCGGGGATACATGCACACGTAATAAATCTTAACTTTATTGTCAATGTGCAGCAAATAGTTTATGTGTAGAAACGACGTGCCCCGCTCTGGTACCCCCAACGGCTGGAAAACTTTCTGATAGCAGTTCTAATCTTTGCGGAAGGAATGCGACGTTTGAATGTGACGTAGGCTATCGTTTGGTCGGATCGTCTTCTCTACAATGCAGTGAGGACTCGCTGTGGTCGGGAACCGAACCGGTCTGCCAAGGTATGGTCGAATAATTGTGTGAATAACATTGATCAAGTGTTCGATTGAATGATTGATTGTTAATGTAGATGTTGACGAATGTGGCGAAGGATCTCACGATTGTGCACCAAAAGGAGCGTCTTGCACAAACACGGTCGGAGGTTTCAAGTGTTCGTGCGACAAATGCTACTCTGGGGACGGAAAATCTTGCACCTTGGTTTTGTGCGAAAGCGTTACCTTGTCGAGTAATACAAGAATAAGCAGCCCAATCACGACGTGTGATACAGTGATTGAGTACGAATGTCTGCTTGGATACCGTCTGAATGGGAATAGTACGAGAAGATGTCAACAGGACGGATCGTGGAGTGGAAATGCACCCACGTGTATAGGTCATATTGAGACAAATAGGGTTAACAGTGATGCTGTCTTAATTAAAATTGCATTTCAATTGCAGATATTGATGAATGCGCGGAGGGTGCAGACAATTGCGATTCCAACGCTGAGTGCAGCAACTCGTTCGGATCATTCGCATGCACTTGCAATGTCTGCTACAGCGGAGATGGCATTACTTGCACGCGTGAGCAGAATTTGCCGTCGAGTGGTTATCTTATGCTTTCCAAAGGTGTATACATTTTTAGGAACGACTTGTCCCCTTTTGGAGTCTCTGCAACACGGCAGCGTCTCTAGTGAGACGAACATGTGCGGAGAGAGTGTGACGTTTGAATGTAACGATGGCTTTCGTTTGTCGGGGTCGTCTTCTAGACAATGCGGTACAGATTTGTTGTGGTCTGGAACGAAACCGATTTGCAACGGTAAAACCTAATAGACACGGTGCCGTCATTTACTTATAACTATCGTGATACTGTAGATATCAATGAGTGCAGTGAGGGGTCTCACAATTGCGCTCTAATAGGAGGATCTTGTACGAACTCAGTGGGAAGTTATAAATGCTCGTGTGTGGAGTGTTATGCGGGTGACGGCAGATCGTGCGTACGAATCAAGTGCGAAAGTCTTTTATCGCCGTCCAATGGAAGAATAAACAGCAGCGATACAACGTGTTTAGCCACGGTTGCGTATGGATGCAATACTGGATACCGTCTGAACGGCGACCGAGTAAGAAGGTGTGAGCAAGACGGTTCGTGGAGCGGAGACCAGCCCCAGTGTTCAGGTAGAGAGAAAGCCTTAACGCGTGTTAGCATGCATCGTTTATGGTTTGCGAATTTCAGACGTCGACGAGTGTGCGGAGGGCACGCACAACTGCGATTCTAATGCCAATTGCATCAACGGGCTCGGATCTTTTATTTGCACGTGTAATCGGTGCTATAGTGGCAGCGGAACGACCTGCACTCGTAAGTATAGCGGTTCCAGTACATGCATAGGGCATGCTATGCCATTACAATAAATGTGTGTAGGTACGACTTGTCCTAGTTTGGTGTCTCCAGAACATGGAATCATTGCAAGTACCTCTAATCTCTGTGGGGACAATGTGACATTTGAATGCGACGTCGGGTTTCAGCTACTTGGATCGTACACGAGGCAATGCGATATAAATTCACTGTGGTCTGGAACCCAACCGGTCTGCAACGGTATTCTATATGATGAAAACCTAGCTAACATTACGTGATTCAATTAAAAATCAATTTATAATGTAGATATTAACGAGTGCACTGAAGGCTCCCATAGTTGTGCTCAAACTGGAGGATCCTGTACTAACACACTAGGCGGATATACTTGCTCGTGTGACCCATGCTATAAGGGCGACGGCAGGTCGTGCTCTCAAGTTACTTGTTCAAATCCTACAGCGCCGCCTAATGGAGCAATAACCGGGAATGAGACAATATGTGGTTCCAACCTGGACTATTCGTGTATCTCAGGCTACCGTCTAAAGGGAGTCAGTTTGAGAACATGTAAACAGGATGGCTCGTGGAGTGCAAAGGAGCCCTTGTGTATCGGTCGGTAATTGGTAGCAAAGAAATCTTTGATCTAGTTCCAATTTTGTTTTCTGGGTGTAGATGTCAACGAGTGCAAGGATGGGACACACAATTGTGACCCCGTCAATGGTATCTGCACTAACACTGACGGAAGTTATAAATGCTCTTGCAAGAAATGCTATACTATGAACGGCCATTCTTGTCAGCTCCTTCATTGTTCCAATTTGTCAGCACCAATCCATGGACGACTATCGTCATTGGATACGGGTTGTGGGAGCGTGGTCTCGTTCTTCTGCTCGACTGGTTTTACCCGTTCAGTGGGCTCACAAAAAAGAAAGTGCAATCCGAATGGAAGGTGGTCTGGGAAATCTCTCGCGTGCAAAGGTTAGGTCATTTTTTGTACTAAACAACTGAAAGAATGACTTGTATAATATCTTGAATCTCTATACCTATAGCAAGACTGCTTTGTCTATCTGTCTGTCTTTCTGCCTGTCTCTATATCCGTCCGTTCGTTCGTCCGGCCGTCCGTCTGTCTGCCTGTCTGCCTGTCTGTCTGTTTTTCGGTCTTATGTTTGTTTGCCTGTCTGTCCGTCCGCTCATACCTGCCTGCCTGCCTACCTGGCTGCCTGCTTGGCTGCCTGCTTGCCTGCCTGCCTACGTACCTTGCTGACTTCCTGACTGTCTGCCTACGTGCCTTGCTGTCTGACTTCTTGACTACCTGCCTACCTGCCTGACTACTTGTCTGCCTGCCTGCCTGCCTGCCTGCCTGCCTGCCTGCCTGCCTGCCTGCCTGCCTGCCTGCCTGCCTGCCTGCCTGCCTGCCTGCCTGCCTGCCTGCCTGCCTGCCTGCCTGCCTGCCTGCCTGCCTGCCTGCCTGCCGTTGCCGCCTTCTTGCCTGTCAGCTTGTTTGTCTGTATATTTGTACATTAACAGCGTCAAAACTGATGTGCCAGTCGTCAAGAAGATACCATGTACGAAGACCCATGTCAAACTTCAATGTAAATGTGCTTTATATGAAAAAATTCTTCAAATTTGCCTCTTTTGAGATCCAGTAATATCAACATAGTAGCGACTATGTTATTATCGCAGTTTCAGTGCTACAAATTGTGCTGTAAGTTGACGTCTAAACTTCTTTGGAGAATGAACGGTCCGTCTGCTTTCAGTTGAAGCGCATGGCAAAGACCCTCTGCGTTTCAGTGATACTGTCTCTGTAGTTTGACATCTAGAAACTATAGATTGCGTGAAGGTGTAACTAGCACATTTCCAGTTCATTACCGAATAACATAGGCTAGTTAGACAAAGGATTATCGTGCTTCAATTAATATGTGAGGCGTCACACCTCTCCAATTTCGCTTGGTACAATAATTTCAAGACTTCCTGCTGACTATCAGACCATCGACTCTATTTTATTGAAATAAGACATTATCAGACTTTAGTGGAAGATTTAGAGAGTAGCGCACCATATAACAATCTCAATTTGAGCGGAAATTAATCAATGGAGACAGCTTGTGAGGTACGTGAGCATGCGCAGAGAATGTATAAAGCCTTTCCGCATGTAATAATTTCCAAAGTTTCGTTAAAACGACGCTGGCATGCCGTAGTGATACAGTGTAATGCTTGTGGACAAACGGACGGACAATTGGAATGCTGGATATGGGCACATTTTTATCGAATAGCTGTAGCATGTCAAAATTCTCACTTGCCAGTCAATGTGTCAATCTTCCTTTTTTGCACCCTCTTCATTGACTCTAATAATTTAGATTCAAGGTTCATAGCAGCCGAGGGTTTAGCACATTTGTGCTTCTTTCTAAATTGTTTTGTCAGTAATACATTCGTAAATCTGAATTGCCGTTACGTAAGTTCACATTTTCAGGAGCCTCAAAGGCACCGCCGTTTGAGAAACCCCGCATCGCCACTGAGTTAATGTGTAACGTGTACTAATTAAACAGCGTACATGCATACGTCAGTTTATCATGTTTTGCAGATATCAATGAGTGCGCTAAAGGCCACGATTGTGACAAAGAAAAAGGCTCGTGCAAAAATACGATTGGCAGTTATCGGTGCTCTTGCAAGGCTGGATTCTTTGGGGACGGTCGTACATGTAGTGGTGACACTTATACTGTAGAGGGACGCGTAATAGATGCTTCAGACGGCTCCGCCATTAGGAGAGCACGAGTCTTGCTGGGAAGACGATCAAAGACCACAAATAGCAACGGACATTTCTCCTTTCTTAACGTTCCTGGCCTTACTTATATATTGAACGCATCAGCGGATGGCTATGTTACTAATACCAAAGAGATCACTGTGACTGGCAATATCAAAGAGGACACCGCAGACATTATACTCAGTAAAGTATTGAAACTAGGTAAAACATTTTACTTAACTTTTAGTCATATTTATATTTTTTGACATGTTGTAATCAAATTAGGTACCTGGAAGATTGTGGTCACGTGGGGTGAAGAGCCAGCTGATCTCGATGCCTACTTGAAACTCCCAGACGACCGACGAATCAGTTACTTCGAGAGAGAGTACCAGTCCGGATCTGCCACCGTCACATTGGATATCGACGACACGAACAAATTCGGGCCTGAAACAATAACAAGTAGGAAATGCGATGAGATATGATGTACATTGTATTTATTTTATAATTTGTTTTTTGTAGTTAATGAAGGAAGTCAGTCTGGCGTATACAGACACTATGTTAATGCCTATTCTTCAGATTTTAGTAAAGGACAAGCGACCGCTGAGCTATACAACGGAAATGCTAAAGTGGCCACCCTGATGTCCCCATTGGGTCCAGAGCAATACTGGGTAACGTTTCTAATCGATATTACAGCCCCCAAGTTCACTATTATTAACAAGCTGACTAACTTTCCTGACACGCAAGAGAAATAACTGTTCTCTCAATCTTCAAACTTAACAGTTGTTTCTCTACATGTTGCAATTGTGTGTGATGTATTGAGTAGATCAGCGCGGTGGTGGTAATAGTGGGAGTAAAGTCTTCAGCAGCGCAGTGATAACGTTGCGACCTTAGATCTGTTTGACCTCGTCGTCTCTAAACGTGAGTATCAATAAATGTAACGCAAATTGTGCACATCAATGGATGCGATGAATCTAGAATTTTACTTGTCTGATTTAGTAAACTTTACCATATATATATATATATATATATATATATATATATCCATATGCACACATATCTAAGTTATATAGTGACACTGGCCATGTTATGCGCACGGTCGTCGTCAACCTTTGGCGTCACACCCAATCGAGAATTTGTCAGCCATTTTGACAAACTATTTGCTCTTTACTGATCCTCCTACTTCTCTTCATGTACCACCACTCTTTTTAACAACATAGTGTCCAGACGTGTACCTAAAGCAAGGGACAAGAATCAAATTGAAATTGGCGGTCATCGCGTGTGCTACCAAACGGCAAAATAGCGCACACGATAGCTATGGTGGGACCACATTGTAACGTATGCCCACCGTAAGAATGGCCTCGATGCCCCAACGTAAGTACTGATTTATTGAAACAAACCGTGATTTTAAATTGTTGATTACATAGACTGAGGGCAAAGTTCATGTCTACTATCAAAGTGGAGAAATCGTCAAAAGTATTCTATTTATTTAATCGTCTACACCTAAACCGGAAGTCACGCCAATCGTCCAGTGGCGAATGTTCATTTCTAAAGTCTGGTCAGGCTGTAGCTCGACTTGCCCGACCCATTCCTACGCCACCGCAAAGGCGTCCGAAGACATGTTTCGAACTCAATCTAAAAGTTGGTATATATATACAAAATACATAACTCAATATTATAGGCAGTGATACTGCTGTACTAACAGACAGCAGATAGATAGCAGAAAAATTTATCGTTTCTCAGTCACCTATTGCCATTTTTTCTAGTGTTTGTCCCTTTTCTTGGAGACACTCGGCGCCGTTGGCATTGCTACATGCAATGGAGGGCTCTTGAAGTTTGAGGTTCGAAACAGAAGAGTGCCAAAGGCCGCGCCTGTGCATGTACGTATATTCAAGGCATTATAGACAGACATGTCTCCGTATTGCCCAAAAGCTCTTTTATTTGAAAGTGTGTTTGACCAAATTTGAGCTGCTTGCATGAACAGCTCTAACCATTTTACGTACAGCGACTTAGCTAGTTTCACTGTAGGCAGAAGCTGCAGTCGTCACAACCTCCATGCAGCTTTGATAAAACTAAGCTACTGTTGTTCTTGGAATAGATGTACACACAACCCTCCCTTAAACAGACCTTCTATGTCCGGACATCTTCCTCTAACGGGCATCAAGTCCAATGACATCAATGTCTTGGGACTTCCGGAAACGAAAGCGTTCCGTGCGTATAAGTCTAGAAAAGCAGGTTCAAATTGTCAAGGAAGTAATCAAAGATTTGTTACCAAAAATTTATAGTTTCTAGTTAAGTCAACAGTCAGCAACATTTGGAAAGACCTAAAGAAATTGTACTGCAATCTTCAAACTGAGGAACATGAGGTAGTTGGTCAGTGGATGGTCCAGCCATTTAATTTTCTACATTTCAATTTGCATGTTTTCATTCTTCAATTTTCAATTTTTCTTTTATTTTTTTATTTTTTTATTTTCTATTTTTTTATTTTTTTATTTTCTTTTCCATTTTTTTATTTAAATAGTTTTTCATCTTATGATGTTTGATTCTTGTCATCTTTAGATTTATCTTTTAAAGTTTGATTTTTAGGCACCTATGCGCTCAAATCTAGAAAATTGAACGCGCAGTTTGTATTTCTAGTTCTAACATGAATAGAAAATAGAAAATAGAAAATTGAAATGACCGAAGACACTAGACACAGCGGGGGGATTAGGGGGCCCAGCGAGGCTTCCATTCGTACTCGTGTCTCATGAGATACATTTCCAACACACAAGCACGTGTTCGTTTTTACTTTACTTTCCGTCACGTGCCAAACTACGTTGGCTACTCTTGACAACTCCGCTCTGACACACAACGTCGTGCCAGTGAATACCGCGGTCCCTAGCTGTGTAGGTACGTGCATTGTACACTACACGCTACCTTTACCGTAGATGAACCGGTTAGAGAAGATGAACAGCTTGGCTGCAGATGTAAACGTACGCGCCTACAAAGACAGCCCAGAGATCATCGAATGACACCGTAGAACTCGATCTACAATAATTTTCTAGCACTATTGAGTCTATTAGCTATACCTAGCATTGACATAGTAGTCTACTTAGTAACTAACTCTAGTTGCAGATCACTAGCTATCAGCATGTTCCTTCAGTTGTAGCCGCACACTATTCTACGTTAGTTGAGTTAAGCCTGGTTCCCAATACATCTCGCGTCGCGACGGAGCGTCTCGCGTTAAAGAAGGCCGTTTTTGACGCGACGCGCTGGAATAGGAAAAAGTCCTATCCAACACGTCGCGTCGCGTTGCGTCGGAAACGGCCTCCTCTGACGCGAGACGACGCAAGGTGTATTGTGAACCAGGCCTCAATTAATTGAGTTGAGTTGAGCAAATAGAGTTCAGCTGAGTTGACTTCAACTAAAGTTCAGAAGACGTTGACGATGGATGTGCATGTCTGTTTACTTGGTGAGTTCTGCGACGTCATGCAAATACGAAACGTAACCTGCTATAGAGTACCACGCCCACCCTTGTATACGGTACCGGTACCGTGCACTATATCTAGAGTGTGCCCGTGAAAGTGCGCAGTCTATTACTAAATTAATTGTAGTAGGTTGACGGTTTCGATGTTTTAATTGTGTCTCGATTCTTCCTAGACAACGAACGTCGTTCTGTATACTTCGTCACCACAGTTGCCAACTAGGCGATCCGCTAGTGGGGAGCTTATCTAAATACATATATATTCGTAGCATTTCCCTTCCAACCGGTTGATCTACGGAAAAGGTAGCGTGTTGTGTACAATGCACGTACCTAAACAGCTAGGGACCGCGGTATTCACTGGCACGACGTTGTGTGTCAGAGCGAGTTGTCAAGAGCTGCCAACGTGGTTTGGCACGTGATCGAAAAACAAACACCTGTGTGTTGGAAAAGGAATCTTCTGAGACACGCGTACAAATGGAAGCCCCGCTGAGACCCCACTGTGTCTAGTGTTTTCGGTCATTTCAATTTTCTATTTTCTATTTTCTATTCATGTTAGAAATGTTCAAGTTTCCAGTTTTGAGCACATAGGTGCCTAAAAATCAAACTTTAAAGGATAAATCTAAAAATCACAAGAATCAAACGTCAAAAGATAAAAGCCATTTTGCAAAAAAAAAGTAAAATAAAAAATAAGACATGAAAAAATTTAAAAAAATTAAAAAATTAAATAAAAATTGAAAATTGCAAAATGAAAACATGAAAATTAAAATGTAGAAAATTATATGGCCGGACCATCCATTGACCGTAGAGAAACATTTCTGGAGATGCGGACAATCCCAATTATATAAATAATTTAAAGGGAGGGTGACATGCAAAAATCGCTACCTATTTTATAACTTAGAAACGTTGCTTTGCCAGTCAAATGAATGCATGAATTTTTTTAGAATTTTTAGCTAATGTTCTAAGGGTTAAAACGAGGGTTCTTTTGGCTATTATTTGGCTCCGCCTTTCATCTTCCGGCAATTTTGAGGCGTGTCCATCGCGACATCACAAGTTGAACGGAAACTGCTCGCGCAGAAGTAAATCAGGTCTACAATGGTGAAGCGATGTGTTGCGGCTGTTTGTTCTAACTCACACAGCGACCAAGTCAGCTTGTTTTCTTTCCCACAAGACCCAGTTCTTCGAAAGCGATGGACAGAAGCAGTACAGAGGACTAGAGACAAATGAAATGGGCCTTCACGGTATTCGGTTCTATGCAGCGACCACTTTACAGAGGACTGTTTTGAAACCGATCATCTTTTGCCCTCATCGTTTGGCATCGCCAGGCGAGCACGCCTGAAGCCAGACGTCGTTCCAACGCATTTTGTCAGAGCGAATTTGAGAACAGGCGCCTCTGGATCGTCAGCTATGTCTTTGGAACGAACACGGAAACGAACGTGCACTGGCGGTGAGAGTGAGTTGACAAGCAAGAGGGGAGCATATGAGAAGAGACAAAGAGCTAGGGTATGTAGCTATTGTGTAACGTCGTATTGACAATTGATAGAAGTGTTGCATTGTGAATGCACCTCAACGTGTGATTTGCAGTAGGCGTGTTGCTAGAAGTGTGGTTAGTAGCCTTAGGCTTGAAGTGTGAGCACAACGGCGAGGCTTCGCTGCAGTCTAGACTGATTTTTATGCGTTTACTTTGCAGCTTCTACAGGAAATTGTCAGCACTCCAAAGCACCTGTGGAAAGAGAAACAGAAATGGAATCTACTTGGCAAGACAGTGAAGACAATGAGAGTGAGAAGAGTGCAACTCATGCAGATATTGGTGTACAGGCAGTATGCCTACAGGATATTCCACGCAGATCCACTGTAAATGTCAGAGTTCAAGTAAAGCCAAAAACTGTCTCCAGGGGTGAGTGACAGGATAGTTTGATCACTGACTAACAACTTGTGGGAATGTACCTACAAATTAGAGAATTACACATGCATGCATGTACTAAGTTTTGGAGTCAACAATAAATTCTAAAACTACTTACTCCTGTGGAGTTTCATCTTCATCATCATGACCATGCTCCTGCCGATATTGAAAGTACGCTGTTTGAAGGACCCACACATTCAGGCAGACTGGTTCAAATCCTTCGAGCTCTGTGATACACTTGCATGATGTTACACTTTCTTCCAGTTTCCTTTCAATGTCGTCATACTCGCAACAGCACACACATTCATCTACTGTAGGCATAACTTCGCACTGTCCACAGCTGCACCTTCATTTCAACACAACTATTTGTACTCGAGGTTGCACGTGAAAGGTATGACGTCATGCATCTGTATATCAGGACCCTAAAAGGTATACATCATTTTTCTGCCGTGACCAGACATGATATTGCTATAAGTGAATCATGATTGGCTACTAAAGGTAAAGATAAGCTTGTCAAACGATTCCTGTACTCTCTGGTTTCCTGGTGTACGGCCACGTGACGACAGACGTCAAGTGTAAACACTCGCAAAAACAAGCGGAAAGCGATCACAAAGCTACTGCAATCATGCTTACCAGTCTAAATTCTGAAGTCTTTCATCGTTTTGCGTGCCATCATTGGCCGGACTGTGAGAAGATGAGCGGTTTTCGCTTTCCACAAGCTCGTACTGGTAAGGCTCTACAATGCCTCCAGAAGCTATAATTTCCTCCTGAAATGTGTCGGAACTACTGCTATTCAACGACGACCTGCTGCAACTCAAATCTAAGCTGGCAGAGTCGATGCTAGATTGACTTGGACTATGTTCTTCCTCCATCTGGAAAAGCCTTACGCGACTTCCGTTCAACTTGTGATGTCACAACGTACACGCCTCAAACTAATCGGAAGGCGGAAGGCGTGGTCAATGGTCACCGAAAAAACCTACGTTTTAGCCCTTAGAACATTAGCTAAAAATTCTAAAAAAATTCATGCATTCATTTGAATGGCAAAGCAACGTTTCTAAGTTATAAAATAGGTAGCGATTTTGCATGTCACCCTCCCTTTAAGTCACTTGGTGTCCGGAAGGTATGAGTATAGAAAGTTGAGTTATAATTAATTATAAAATTAAGCTAACAGACTGTAAAGACTGTAAACACCTGTACCATGGAATGGTCAAATGCTCTCTTTTATGATCCTGAAGGCTGCTGGCTAAGCCGCGAATGAGTCGAAATTTTTTATAGACACACGCAATTAAAATGTTTTTAAATGTTACGCCCACTTTTTCAAAGGAGGCAGTTGCCTGGGTTTCCTCATGCGCAGTCATACGCTCGTGATATGTAGCACAGTTTCTTTACACACATGGCAGTTAAAGTAAACAATCGTCTTTGAGTGTTCCTGTTATTGACGTTAATTTTCCATGTCGAAATGTATTGTGCGTATGAAAGTCAATTTGTTGTTTATTAGCTAGAGTGTGAGTCGGTGGTCCTATTCGTCAAATTATTCATAGTTGCCGGTGAGAACGCTATTGTATCCGTAGCGCATGCGCGCTTAGGCTTATCGAGTAAATTTTGAAATTTTGTCAACTGACGCAATGGCGCCTGGAAGGTCTCCTAAGGTGAATCTGTCATTGTCACATAAGCTGACCTAATTTGGGAAGGCGGAGACTTAACGTGTTATTTTCAGCACCAGCTGCTGCATGAGGAGAAGGTATTGGACTAGTACGTTCCGTACTAACTCATTGCCTTTTTTGAATTGTTTGAGTGCACTAACTATATCAGATTCTCCTACGAAGCCGACCACCTTCCAGCAGATTGAGGCAGCGTTTGTTGACTAAAGTAAATTGTGACTACAGAATTCATCGATCCTGCTCAACTCTCAACTCTAGTCAATCAGAATGAGGTAAAGTGGAACGAAAGGTTGCGTGTGTTTACGTTTTTCAGTGGCATTTTTGGGACTTGTAGCCGTTACTCGTCCAGAAGACTTGGGTTGATAGGCGATTTTCACACTATGGTGTTGATACTCGGCCTGGTATTCATTGCAACTGTTTCAGGTTAGTATCATATAGCCTGTAAGAAATGTCTGGTCATTTTCTATGGGCATGACTGAATGCATACGCGCGTCTCTTTACTTTATAATGCTGAAATTCTAAACTATTCGATAAGTCTGCTGGTTTGTTGTTTATGCCTTTCTGACTTGATGTCCTAGTGTTCTAATAGACTGTCTTTGCTCTATCGAGCTTTCTTAGTCAAGGCATACCTCATGACTGTCAATTCTAAATAGACTTGAATTGTCAATGGATAATGCAAGTTGAAATGATGGAGTGCAGAAAGTTTTGCGGATTGGCTTGTTTATACGTTTTGACACTGCAGCTAATCTCTTAATATAAATACACGACCAGGAAAATGTTAGGATGTAAGCTGACAATATCTATACCTCATCAGCGATAATGCAGGACAGTATTTGCGGGCGACATTAGCACTGCTGTTAGGGGGTTGGTCCAAATAATTGGGTTTCAATCACTCACGCCACCTTTGGATCCGTCTCAGAATTGACAAATGTGTTTGAACCAAAGCAGACTAATCTAATGTAGTTTGTCTACCTCAAGGAGTTTTCAGTAGCTTATCACACGTTTAAAATGTGGCAAAAGATGTGTTGCATTTAACTCGATAAGCGAGAATTTCTAAAGGAGACTGATGTAGCTACAAACTTTTCTGAAATGTGGTAGCATACATAGAAAAGATTGCAAATAGGGATTAATTCTTCATGAATATGGAACA
Organism: Corticium candelabrum; assembly: GCF_963422355.1. NCBI lineage: Eukaryota > Metazoa > Porifera > Homoscleromorpha > Homosclerophorida > Plakinidae > Corticium > Corticium candelabrum. The sequence goes on from NC_085103.1 coordinate 1,759,781, forward strand.
CGATGTGGTGCACGTCACTTACTCAGTCAAGAAACGCTCAGCAAGTGGAACAAGGTAATTGCAATGTACCTTGTTTGTCAATCAAGAAATCCTGCTAAGTAAGTGATTAAGTGTTTTGGAAATGTGGCAACATGATAAGGTTCCAGTCATTGACTGATAACCAGACCGTGTACTAGGTGATCAAACGTTTCTGAAATGTGACAATAGCATAATGCGATATACCAGGTTGTCAAGCAAGTGACGGTGCTTATCAAACGTTTCTGGAACGCCGCCACATTGCGAGCCCACTAAGGAGAGTTCTAGGCATGGCAATATAATGTGAGGTACTTTAGCTATCATCTCATGCACTGCAAGAGAATAATCAACTCGCGGAGTAGGCGCAAATTGTTATCACACTTCTAAGCTGTTCTGTCTGTTCGAAAACCAGACTTTCGCGATTGACTCCTCCTCCCTAACCTATATAGCACATGCAAGCACGCGATTAGTACGGCGTTTCCTGTTTAAAAAAGAACAGACTCTAGAAAGCGTAACATTCACATGCATTTCAATCTCATGCACGCTCTGTGCCTTGCAATCGATCGCACTAGGCAGTAAACCTACTATATTATTTTGGCTATCACTGTGCTACTCTATCATCTCGAGACCGCAACCCACTCACATTGGACGATTGAGGAAGCCCTTAAGCTGACAGCCTGAGTTGGGGGGGGGGGCGGGTTAGACGAGCCGCCCGCTCAGCTGTGTAAGCCGGCTTTCGATACAATGTATACCGGCGTGTAATACGCCAGATACGTCTGTAGGTTTGTAAATGCGCCTACTATGTGAAACTTGTCAGCCGCTGCTCACATGCTCTATGGTTCCAGTAGTAACGCTGTGGACTATAAACTGACCATGAACGGCCTCATGGCGATGGGATTGCAGAACACGTGCTCGTTGTTATAGATGCATTAGTTTGGTCCATATTTCGACCATCCCAGGTGCCATTCAATGTGTCCAGCCCCCTCCTCACGCTCTTCGTGTTAATTGGCAGGTGCCAGTACGCCTGCAGCAACTGTTTGCTAACCAAAGCTAGCACTTTAGTGCTTTTTCATTTCTATTGTTTTTATCATTTCTCCTCATTCTATATATATGATATAATTTGAAATATATAATTTGAAAGGTCAAAAGATAACACGACGTCATTGTGACGTCATTGGTCTATTTTGGTGTACTAAGCACCTCCTACTTTGAAGTAGGGATATAGACAGACGAATTCATCTGCATTTGATCCTTCCAGTTGGTCTCCCAAACCGGTAACTGACTTCGTATTGTTCATTGAATCGTGATAGTTGCTGGAATAGAACACAAAGTCACAAGAACAAGTACTTTGATGCGTCAAATGAGTTATATCTCGAATCAAGTTCGTTAGTTTTACATGTTTGGTTGTTTAGTTGCCATGGACAGCTAAGATTCCGCAATCTCAGAATAGTGGACTAACTGGGTATCTACCTTTCTAATAGATCGCCATTCATGCGGCTGATATGCTTCTTTGAACAAAAATTCGAAAAATTAGAACCACATCATGTCGTAGCCAGCAACCAAATGAATTGAGGGTGTGCTGACCTTTTAAAGTAATTTTCTGCACATTCCGTTTGCACGGGGAATCACCGGGGTAATCTTGGAACAAATAGAAACCTGTAAAAATTGTTATTGAATTCAAAATTATCCAACACAGCCAGTTTAAATGTCTTGACGATTTTTAATTTTTGGAGAAGTCGTGCTCTTTAGTTATAATTTGTTCCTGCTTGTCATTCGTCGATCGACAAAAACAGGGATAGGAAAATCGTCTCCATTCAATTGCTAAGCAAAATTTTCTACTGGTGCTACACGAGCAGGTAAGGCTGTAAAGATATTACCAAAGGTTGGATGATTTCTCTGGACTTTAATATGGGATCTGGCTCGATGATTGGAGTGATAGGCACCACTCGGTGATAATAGTGTATAGCGGGGATTTCTCTGTCTCGTCTTTATGGCATAAACGGTAGCATACCTCACGCAGTCACTGGTGTACACCATAACAGTCTCTGGAGTACACAAGACTCTGATGTAGTGGATTCAAGCATCACAAAACAAAGACAGAAAACAAAAAATGTGAAAGTGCAAAAGCGATACGAACATTTGCCTGAGGATGGATTTCAGTAACTCTGTGCCATAAAGAACCTTTCAACCTTTGCAGCATAATTTTCTGATGAGAACGTTTAAAAAATTTAGGAATAGTAACAAAGTTTAGTTATCGAAATGCTTTCTATATTGGATTGCACTGATATTAGTTTTCTGACGGTAGTGTTATAGAAAATTGTGTCCTATTAGACGTGATTTGTGTTGCAGTGAACACAACTCAGCATTTATTTCTGGTGCTCGCGCCACTAATCTACCGCATCCGGGAACACTGCTTTACCCTGGATTAAGTTACTACGTAAACTATCTCTCCAATCTACTACAATCCTTCCCTCAACTATAGTCACTGCTACAAGTCCAGTCTTTCCATCGTCGGAGTTGTCTTTCCCAGCTGTTTTGGTTAGTTGACCATCTGCTTGAATGGTTTCCGCTTGTGGTCGTTTAGCAGAATGTGGAAGAGGTGGTGCTTCTACATCCTGTTTGTATGACCCGGTTCCTTGTTCAGAGGTTCCTACTTTGCCTCTTGTTTTGCTCAGCAGTTGCGGTTCTCTGTGCCGGATTTGATCCTGATGCTTACGTATTATATCCTCTGTTCTTCCCATTGATATGTAAATTACAATGGCCCTGTCGCCTCCACTATATTGGCAGCATTCCAGGCGGCTCCCTCGTTATGATTCCGAGCATAAACGGTATCTCCCGCTTGTAAAACTCTTATCCCACGCCGTTCGATCATGGCCTTCCTTTTGCAACACCCGTTCCTCTAACCCTGGTTTGACCAAGTCCAGGCGAGTCTTGAGTTTTCGTTCAATGAAGAGTTCGGCTGGAGATACACTCGTGGCGTTGTGTGGTTTGTTGGGTATGCAAATAAATAAAACGACTAATCTGCTCTTCTAAAGTATCTACTATCACTTTCTTCACTCCAGCCTTGAATTTCTAGATGGCACGTTCTGATAGACCATTGGAAGCTGGGCGATATGGTGCAATTTTGATATGTTGGATGGCACTTTTCCTCATGAACTGTGAAACACACTGCTGGTAAAAGAACCCCGTTATCCTAGGCTAACGTCTGGGAGTCTGTTGAACAAAAGCATTTCGCAGTTTAAGTAGCGTCAGAAAACCTGTAGACGCATGCCTTGTGTTGTAAACCTCAATCCACTTCGAGTGTGCATCCACTCTTACTAGAAACATCGACCCTAACAACTGTCCTGCATAGTCCACGTGTACTCTTGACCATGCCTTTTGGACACTGCCTTGGGAGTAACGGCGCTGAAGGAGGGTTGAGGCGGAAAATTTGGCATATTTCACATTTCCTGATCAGCTGTTCCACCTCTACGTTAATGCTTGGCCACCAAAACGTAAACCTTGCCAATCCTTCAATAATAGCAGTTTCGGAATGGGGATGATGAAGGTCTGTCAAGATCAGCGTGCGGCATGCAAGCGGTATCACAACCATGATTCCCCAAACTACACGGTCAGCCTCCACAGACAGTTCTTGACTCCTTATCTTATATGGTCGCACATCTTCTGCTACTTTTAGTGGCCAGCCTTCTCTAACCCATGTTCTCACTTGAGACAGTACTGGGTCGTTGGTGGTCCACCATGCAATCTGTGTAGATGTAAATGGATGTTTCTCCAACTGTTCTAAAACGTAAAGTACAGCTTTCGTCCGTCATGTATGGTGTGGTAGATCCGGTAGGGGCACTCGGATTAGTGAGTCAGTATTGCTGTACCTCTTCCCTGCTTAGTAGCGAAAGGTAAACTGATATACCGCCAATAGTGGCGCCCAACGTTGTATTCGTGCCGAAGCCGTCACTGGCATGGTCTGTCCTTCGCCAAGCAGCCCCTTCAGTGGTTGGTCATCAGACAAAAGGTCAAAGTGTCGGCCATAGACATAACGGTGAAATTTTGAAATTCTAACGCGATTGCAGCCCTTTCACAGTCAATCTGTGAATAATTTTTCAGGTACGGATAGCAATCTCGATGCAAACACAATAGGACGTTCATTGCCATTTTCACGTCTCTGCGACAAAACGGCACTTAGTCCAAAAGGTGAGGCATTACATGCCGGCAACAGTGTTAACTTGGTATTGTAGTGTACCAGTACCCGAGAAGTTCTCAACAACCTTTTCGATTCCTGGAAAGCCTTGCCTTCGTCCTCTCACCGTTTCCATGTTTCTTCTTTCTGTAAAAGGGCATGCAGCGGTGTCAACACTGTCGTGTCGCTCGATCCGGAAGGAACTTACTGTGGTAGGTCAGCATTCCAAGGTATGCCTTCAACTCTGATACTCCTCGTGGTATCGGTGAATCTCGAATGGCCCTCACCTTCATCTCCGTGGGGTGCAATCCACCCTTGTCGATTCGATGACCGAGATACAGCAAAATCCTTCACAAACTGATACTTTGTCTTTTTGTAATGTCAACCCAGTTTCCCTTGGTCTCTTCAAAACTTCTCCCAAGTTCTCCAAGTGCTCAGCCTGACTCTTTCCGCTTTCAAGATATCGTCACGGTATACCACGATGCCCGACATGTCTTCTAGCAAGCCTTCCATGATCCTCTAAAATATGGCGGGTGCTGAGGCTATTCCAAAAGATAACCGGGGTAACGAAACAGTCCTATATGCGTGTTAATGGTTGTCAGTTCTTGGGACTGTTCCTCTAGACGTAACTGGTGGTAACTTTAGTGCTTTTTAATTTCTATTGTTTCTATCATTTCTCCTCATTCTATATATATATATATATTATAATTTGAAATATATAATTTGAAAGACCAAAAGACAACGTGACGTCATTATGACGTCAGTGGTCTATTTTGGTTTACTACGCACCTTCACTTTGAAGTCGGGATATAGACAGAGGGATTCATCTGCATTTGATCCTGCCAGTTGGTCTTTCAAACCGGTAACTGACTTCATATTGTTCATTGAATCGTGATTGTTGCTGGAATAGAACACAAAGTCACAAGAACAAGTACTTTGATGCGTCAAATAAGTTATATCTCGAATCAAGTTCGTTAGCTGTACATGTTTGGTTGTTTAGTTGCCATGGACAGCTAAGAGTCCGCACTCTCAGAATAGTGGACTACCTGGGTATCTACCTATCTAATAAATCGCCATTCATGCGACTGATATTCTTCTTTGAACATATATACGAAGAATGGGAGCCACATCATGTCGTAGCCATCAAAGAAATGAATTGAGGGTGTGCTGACCTTGTATAGCAATTTTCCGCACATTCCGCTTGCACAGGCAATCGCCGGGGTCATCTTGGAACAAACACAAACCCGCAGAAATTGTGATTGACTTCGAAATTATCCAACAGAGCCAGTTTAAACGTTATAACGATTTTTAATTTTTTGAGAAGTCTTACTCTTTCGTTATAATTTGATCCTGCTGGTCATTCGTTGATCGACCAAACAGGCATAGAAGATCGTCTCCAATCGATTGCTAAGCAAACTTTTCTACTGGTGCTACACGAGCAGGTAAGGCTGTAAAGATAGTACCAAAGGTTGCATGATTTTTCTGGACTTTTAATATGGGATCTGGCTCGATGATTGGCGGAGATTTCTCTGTCTCGTCTTTATGGCGTAATCGGTAGCGTACCTCACGAAGTCACTGGTGTACACCATAACAGTCTCTGGAGTACACAAGACTCTGGTGCAGTGGATTCGAGCATCACAAAACAAAGAAACCAAAATAAGAATAGGCAAAAGCGATATGAATATTTGCCTGAGGACGAATTTCAGTAACTCTGTGCCATAAAGAACCTTTCAGCCTTTGTAGCATAATTTTTTGATGAGAACGTTTAAAATATTTAGGAATAGTAAGAAAGTTTAGTTATCGAAACGCTTTCTATATTACATTGCACTGATATTAGTTTCCTGACGGTAATGTTATAGAAAATTGTGTCCTATTAGACGTGATTCGTATTGCAGTGAACACAAGTCAGCATTTATTTCTGGTGCTCGCGCCACTAATCTACCGCATCCAGGAACACTGTTCTACCCCGGATTAAGTTACTGCGTAACCTATCTCTACAATCTACTACAATCCTTCCCCAACTATAGTCACTACTACAAGTCCAGTCTGTCCATCGTCGGAGTTGTCCTTCCCAGCTGTTTCGGTTGGTTGATCATCTGCTTGAATGGTTTCCGGTTGTGGTCGTTTATCAGAATGTGGAGGTGGTTCTTCTACATTCTTTTTTGTACGACCCGGTTCCTTGCTCAGGGGTTCTTATTTTGCCTCCTGTTTTTGCTCAGCAGTTGCGGTTCTCTGTGCCGCATTTGATCCTGATGCTTACGTACTATATCCTCTGTTGTGCCAGATGATATGTAAATGACAATGGCCTTGTCGCCCCCACTATTATCGCAGCAATCCAGGCGGCTCCCTCGTTATGATTCCAAGCATAAACGTTGTCTCCCGCTTGCCCGCTTGTAGAACTCTATCCCGCGCCGTTCGATCATGGCCTTCCTTTTGCATCACCCGTTCCTCTAACCCTGGCTTGACCTAGTCCAGGTGAGTCTTAAGTTTCCGTTCCATGAAGAGTTCGGCTGGAGATACGCTAATGGTGCTGTGTGGTTTTGTTCGGTATGCAAACAAAAAAAGCACTAATCCGCTTTTCCGAAGTACCCACAATCATTTTCTTCACTCCAGCTTTGAATGTCTAAATGACACGTTCTGCCAGTCCATTGGAGGCTGGGCAATACGGTGCAACTTTGATATGTTGGATGCCATTTTGCCTCATGAACTCTGAAACACACTGCTGGTAAAACACGGCCGTTATGCAAGACTACCGTCTGGGAGTCTGTTGAACAAAAGCTTTTTGCAGTTTATGTACCGTGACAAAACTTGTAGATGCATGCATTGTGTTGTAAACCTCAATCCACTACGAGTGTGCATCCACTAATACTAGGAACATCGACCCTAGGAACTGTCGTGCATAGTCCACGTGTACTCTTGACCATTTTTGGACACCCCCTTGGGAGTAACGGCGCTGAAGGAGGGTTTGGGCGGATTATTTCCCATATTTCACATTTCCTGACCAGCTGTTCCACCTTTACGTCAATGCTTGGCCACCAAAACACACACCTTGCCAATCCTTTAATAATAGCAGTTTCAGAATGGGCCCGATGAAGCTCTGTCAAGATCCGTGTGCGGCATTCTGGCGGTATCACAACATTGGTTCCCCAAACTGTACAGTTATCCTCCACAGACAGTTGGTTACTCCCTATTTTATATGGTCGCTCAACATCTGCTACATTTATATGGTCAGCCTTCCCTAACCCATGTTCTCACTTGAGACAGTACTGGGTCGATGGTGGTCCACCATGCAATCTGTTTAGCTGTAAATGGAAGTTTCTCCATCTGTTCCAAAACGTAAAGCATTGCTTTAGGCTGGCATGTATGGTGTAATAAATCCGGTAGGGGCACTAGGATTAGTGCGTCAGCATTGCTGCGCCTCTTTCCTGCTTAGTAGCGAAAGGTATACTGATACCCCGCCAATGGTAGCACCCACCGTTGAATTCGTGCCGAAGCCGTCACTGGAATGCTTCGTCCTTCGCCAAGCAGTGCCTTCAGTGGTTGGTGATGAGACAAAAGTTCAAAGTGTCGGCCATAGATCCAACGGTAAAAATTTGAATTTCCAAACACTTGCAGCCCTCACGAAAAATCTGTGAATAATTTTGTCAGGTGCAGACACCAATCTCGATGCAACCGCAATTAGACGTTCATTCCCATTTCCAAGTCTGTGCGACAAAACGGCACCTAGTCCGAAAGGTAAGGTATTACATGCCAGCAACAGTGGTAACTTGGTACTGTAGTCTACCAGTACCCGAGAAGTTGTCAACAACATTTTCGATCCTGGAAAGCCTTGTCTTCATCCTCTCCCCGTTTCCATGTTTCTTCTTTCTGTGAAAGGGCATGCAGTGGTGCCAAAACTGTTGTGTCGCTCGATCTGGAAGGAACTTACTGTAGTAGGTCAGCATTCGAAGGTATGACTTCAACTCTGATAGTCCCTGTGGTATCGGTGCATCTCGAATGACCTTCACCTTTATCTCCGGGAGGTTACCCATTTTTGTAGATTCGATGTCCTACATACACCACAGAATCCTTCACAAACTGACACTTTGTCTTTTCGTAATCTAAACTCAGTTTCGCTTAGTCTCTTCACAACTTCTCCCAAGTTCTCCAAGTGCTCAGTCTGACTCTTTCCCGTTATCAAGATATCGTCAAGGTATACCACAACATCCGACATGTCTTTTAGCAAGCCTTTCATGATCCTCTAAAAATATGGCTAGTGCTGAGGCTATTACAAATGGTAACCGGGGTAACGAAACAGTCGTTTATGCGTGTTCATGGTTGTCAGTTCTTGGAACTGTTCCTCCAGACGTAACTGGTGGTATGCTCGGTTCAGGTCTAGTTTTGACAATGCTACCCATCCTGCTAACTGTGACAGCAAGTCATGTCCGAAAATGGGTGTCGGCCACCTTCCAATATGGGATTTACCGTTGTGTTTTAATCTCCACAAATCCATCCGGTTGAATTGGACTTCACCACTGCAACAGTTGGTGTGGCGCAATCTAAAATTTTCACTGGGCTAATAATACCTGCTGCTTGAAGCCTGAACAGCTCTTCTTCCACTTCTCTTTCAGTGCATATGGCACATTTCTTGTCTTATGAAACCGAGATGCTGCTTATGACTTTGTGTTGAGTGTGGCTTGGATATCTTTCAACTCTCCAAGGTCCGCCTGAAAAACCTCTCGGTTCTCTTCTAACCGCTCCTGTAGACTATTCTGTGTGTGTGTAGACTGAACAGTGCCTTCCAATCCACCTGTATGTGTCGTAATCAATCTCTAAACAGCAAACTGCGTCCGTTTCTTTCCACCAAGTGTAACTCAAGTTGTTTGGAGAAGCCTTGATTGTCCCCAACACTCTAATTACTCTGCCCCATTTGGTCTCAGTATGGGGTTGTCTCTCTAAGATGTGGAGGAGACAGTACCCACATTGTCTTCTACGTTGTGGCAGTAATTACTGTCACCGTTGCTCCTGTGTCAATCTCCATAGTCAAGCATCTCCCATTTATTTTCATTTACGTCGTCAAAGCAACCGCTTTGGGTTTGCTTACACAATACGTGTTTCAGCTTTCAAAGATTCTTCTTCGTCATCCGTTGCCCGTTCCACCTGATGTGTGGCTTGCGGTTTTGGCTGTGCTTTCATAATGCGACTGCATTTCTTGCCTTGCCGTTTTGATCTGCAGACTTGACTAAGGTGTCCCACTTTCTTGCATGCAAGACCTTTGACTTCTTTGAACCTGCATTCAGTAGGAAGTGTCCTGACCATTCACGGCGATACCAGGTTTTGTGCATTTGTGTTTGCATTCGGTGTTCCGCCGAGCCACTGCTTCCTTCGCTCCTTCTGTCGTGTCAACAACTTTGGACGCCATTATCTACCGTGAACATTTTCCAGCCACTTTTTGTAGAGCCGGCTATTTCCTAGGACCGCGCAAAAGACAGCTCATTTCACTGCTACAAACGCCGCTGCGTGCGCGCATCGTCCATATCACAAACTAAACGATCTCAGAACATCTCGTTCGATGTCTCTCCATACTCGTAAAACTCTGATAATGCGCGCAACGCTGACCCAAACTCTTACCCGTATGCCAGACTTTCAAATTGAATCACAGTCTCTGTACCATCACAAGGCTTGGGGCTGTAGTAGTTTAAAGACCCTCCATCAGATCTTTTAAAGACCTTTCTCTCGGTTTGACTGCAGACGTCAATTTGCGCAGTAACCTGAACGTGCGTGCGCCGACTAATGAAAAAAGAATGCCTTCATTCTGGATCTTATACGTGATGCCCCTGGCTTCGAAATAGCACAACATTCGTTCCCCGTAATGCGGCCACATGTCGGGCTTCGCATAAAAAGACGTCTAGCCTGCAGAACGCTGACACAGGCATTGGTATGGCTGTTGACGTTCAAATCGCTGTGGCTTCGTCTATCCTCGTCGCCAATGTAGTGTAAACAACTGAACATTTGCAGTGCTCGCTCCACTAATCTACCGCATCCAGGAACACTACTCTACCCCAGAATAGGTTACTATGCAACCCGTCTCTCTAATCTACTACAGTATAGTATAGAAATTCTTTGAATAGAGAGGTCTGACGGCAGCAGGATGTGTGATAGGCCAACATTTACTAAGCTGACAGAGTATCATTAGAGGACCACCACAATCTTCTAGCTTTTTGTCATACATGCGCCCAAACCTTCAGGGAATGCACTCATCCACGGAGTCAAATTCCAACTCGCTCTGCTGGCTCGTGACCACAAACACCCCCAGAGAATTAAGGTATCCACAAATGGAAATAACCTATATTCAGGAGTAGAATGATCATCATTTGATCATCACATCATAGAAACGGTGGACACGGAATCCTGGCAGCTGTTGCAAAAGCTGACTAATAAGGAGCAACTATTCGGATGAGCAGTGGATCGCGTTCAATCATTAAAGTATTCCTTCTTGATATAGCCCGATGTCAATCACTAATGGACACATCGTTGTGGAAGTACGAATCAAAAATGACGTCTTAACTCAACATTCAAAAAAAGATATAACAGATGTCTGGAATGGCCTCTTTGATCGGACCCGCTTTTTTAGCAAGCTGTAAGCTCAATGGCCTACCCAATACTCCCATGACGACAGGCAGTGCTCGGACACCATTGAAGAACCAAACCCATCCGAGTGATCGATCAAGTAGAACGCAATATTCTATAATGGCCGTTTTACTTGTAAATGGGTCAAGGAAGGATATCTGCTCAAAAATTCTAATCTGCACGAGACGCACACAAAAATATTACTAGTCCTCGAGCAGGAAGGTAAATAATACAGTTGTATAAAAACACAAAACCCCTACTTCATTACCAGAGGCGATAAGAAAAACTCAATGTCTTCTACGATCATCTCTGTACGGATGAAGCGAGATCTTCGCGAGTGAAACATCCCAGTGTCAAAATATGGATCATCGAGTTTGGGAGTAAGTGAAGACAACAAAAAGCTAACCTTACAGAATATCTGCAAGTCCTTTCGTAATCTATGTATGGTTTGAAATCCTTGTCGACAGATTTTTTTAACATACATGCTATCGTAGCAAGAGTATTCCAGTGCGACGGAAACCGAAAATCCTGTTGGTTACTGAGTGGCCGATGGGGAGTAGAAAGGAGTAACTAACAATTAACACTACTGTAGCTACTACTGAATTTATGCACCAGTCTCCACGACTGAAGATTACACAGTGCAACGATCTTCTGGACGCGCACAGAACACTTAGAGTTTGACAGCGACCACAATCAAATCACTGATATATCAAAGAGTGATAGCGAGGAGCAGCTCAAACTGCATGCAATATCAAGCTGCCGTTATAGAAAATAAACATTACAACCTCGTGGCATTAAGCAATGTCTTCCAATATGACAGTCATTCTAAATGCTACGTGGAAGGCAACATCAAAAGCGTCCAGTTCCTGTTAGCCACAGAATGATCAATGCAAAGAAGTCACAGTGAGCACAACCTAGACAACGAAAACCATCGTCTATCTCTAAGGAAAGCATATACATATCAAGGAGTATATGGACGAATGGATTCGATTCGACAAATCCTCACCACAACCTAAGAATGGCTGTAACAGCATGCTCAACGATGAAGGCATCACTTAAGCAGCTACGGCTACGAGCAAAACATTTGGTCGATCTATAGTTACAAGACCATGGGCGACTCTCGTGATCTCTAATTTGGAATGGATGTATTGCTCCTGTATGATGTATTAGGAATTTCAGAGAGTACTACCGATTGATATCGACCTCTCTGCTACCATGGTCCCGGACTCTCGCTGTATCAAATGCTGAAACGTTCAAACATCGACAAGGAGATTGCGGTGGAAAGCAGTATGCATCTGTTCGGTAAGGACGGCATGCGAGGTAGCATCTTTCTAATCTCTCGACGAGATGCCAGAGCTAATAATTGCACGTGGATTGGTATGATTGCATTGCAACAACTCTACTAACTACATCTTGTACTTAGATGCCAACAATCTATACGGATAAGCCAAATCGAGTCGCCGTGGCTTTACCACGGAAGGTCCAAATCGATCGGTAGGATTTCTCAAACCTGTAGGAGGTCGTGAATCATCCCGTCGACGACGAACAGGCCACTCCTTGGAAGTCGATCTTGAATAGCCGAAAAAGTAGCACGACGCACACAACGACTGCTCACTGGCACCCGCATCCACCACTGCAGGTTTCCAAAGAATGGATGTTGCATGAGATGTCGCACTACCAGTGAAACTTACCTCGGGAGGTTCATTTTTATTCGGATCAGGCGAATGAAGTGCAACTTAGTGCCTAATTTCCAAAACAGGAAGAAGACTATTCTCCACTATGGGAACCTACAGTATAGAGTAAAGCCGAAAGCTAGAACTACTGTTAGCCAATATCCAGATACGGCACGACTGGATTACAGTTTCTGGATGGCCTCATAAATCGACAACACAGGCTACGCATGCGTTTTCGTTTCCTTCATCAGAGCCATTCGCTAATATCGTGTATGGTTTGAGACTGCAAGTAAATAGATAAATATATATTGGCAATGAATGCATGTTATGGCCTACACAGGCAACTTTCAATCTCGAAAAGGTAAGAAGAAAGAGGGGTGTCTTCCTTGGTAGGTTATTATATAGTCATTTGCTGCAAGTGGAATCGTTCAGATGGTTCGTTAAAACAAGATGATTGCCCGAATATGATTAATTCTCTACAGTGCGTTTGACAAGTTCAACATTGTGCAATACCAGTAACCACGAAGAGATAAATTTGCGATAGCACAATTTGATCAGTCTGAAAAATGTATTAAAGTGAAAAGCATCCAAAATGTTGAAGTGCAATGCAGTAGATTCAGTGTTTTGGGACGCCTAAATCAGTGCTGTTACGTTACACATGTTTAATCCTTTTATGTGCGTTATGGAATACATTGCACACAAGAGTCTACACAGTCTTGTGTGGAATCCATCGGTCATAAGATTGGCAATCATTTGTCATTGGTCGACATGTTCACTGAAGCGTTTTTAATTATGGTAATTTTCTCGGAAACATTAACAGCCAACATAGCAAATTCGAACGCGTGGAGATTGTTTCTTTGCGGTAACATTAACATGGAAACAAAGAAATGACAAGAAACAAATTGTACCAAGAAAACGGGAGAGTCTATCCTAAATACCGTCAAAAGAGGTACTAGAGTACCATAACTGATAGTACCGTACGTTTTAGAGTTATAGGAAAGCTTTTGAAGAAATAATTAGTAAATTTATTAAACCAGTCAAAAAAATGAGATAAAAATTGAAAAAAATTTCAAAATTTTATATTCGGATTGTTTCTAAATCTAAAGAAACCAGAGTATAACATCTCCTTAGAAAGCTGCCTCTACACAAAGAGAAAGAGAGAGAGAGAAAGCTATCCATACAAACAGAATAAAAAGGAAAATGATAAATGACTCTTAATGTTATTGTCCGCCAATTGCTTTACCTATCACTTTGTTTGAAATTCTAGTGGCTTGAGTAGAAAAAGAGTTGCTTTTGTATATGTAATTTTTTTGAAATTTATCCAATCAACAGAGCCTATGTGACATAACAACGACCATGCAAATCGTCTTTGTTTCTTCTTTCTGTTTCGGACTTAAAGCATCCAAAATATATTCGTGAATTTATACTCTTAGCATCAAAGAAATAGTTACTACATCTTATTGCTATATTGTTGGTATACAGGTGAAACGAATTTTGATCGCATTTCTGGCAGTGTCCACGCTTGCAAAAACAACACTTTGCTGCACGCTGCTGCTGCCAAATACTGCAATTTCATCCAGGAGACAGCAGGTCCATACTCAGCATGTCATTCCTCCGTCAATCCGACAGAAAGTTTTGATGCCTGCATGTCTGATTTCTGCAACTGTAAGAAAGAGAGACACAGCGATTGTGCCTGCAGTGCTGCTAAAGATTACGAGAAGCAATGCTTAGCCGAAGGAGTGATCACATTCAGGTCAATCGTCGATGCCTGCGGCGTATGCGGTGGGGACGGCACCTCTTGCAGCCAAAAATACTCTACGTGCACCGTTTTCAGCAGCCCGCTAGCCTCGGTCAATGGAAAAAAGCAGAAATTTACAACGTTCGACTGCTTATTGCACAAATTTCAAGGTTCTTGCGAATACGTTTTGGCACGTGACTGCACTGATGGCTTCTTTGATATCCACATTGAGAATGACTGTCCTTTTCCAAATGGCATCCGTACTACTTGGACAAAAGGCATTGCTATTCGTACACGTCAGCTCGGCGTGGTTAAAGCTCTCCTTTCTTACAAAGAAACCAAAGTCTATATGAACGATAGCCTTTTAAGTTGGCCATCAACAAATTATGGAGCCGACGGTTCTCGAATTCTCTTGTTCACTAAAGTAATGGAAGACATAGTTGAGATCGTTTTGGCAAGCATAGATGTCAGGATATCAGTGATTGATCAACATCAAATAGTTGTATCTATTCCAAGATCATTTATTAATAAAACTTGCGGCTTGTGTGGTAACTACAATGGCAACCCAGAGGACGACCTCATGCTGACCAACGGAAAGTCGCTGCCAGTCAGTAACGTAGACGGTTCTACGTCCACTATGTCTGTCTCTAACTATCTCACGTTTGGTACCAACTGGACTGCACAGGGCAAGGACAGACTACTCTTAAGCCCGAGTGACACTTGTGGTAAGCTCATCCATGTATCCTATTGCGATCAACTGTTGGATCGCAGAGAAACGGTCGAAAAATTTTGCGAAGTTATTATTGATCCGAAAGGACCATTTGCTGAAGCTCACAGTTACACCGATCCAGAGAAAGCGTACAAGCAATGTGTACTGAGCGGCTGCGCGCATGATGGAGATACAAAATATGCATGTTCAGCAATCCTATCATACAGAGATCAATGTCAAAGATGCAACAAAAATTTCCCTAGACCCGTCGTGCCAGATTGCGGTGAGTGTATAGTCAATCTTCATAGTGTATTTGCTCTAAATACGTTTAACGATTTCCCACTGATTATAGAAATATCGTGTAACAATCTTACTACACCAGCGAATGGTTCCAAAACCGGCAGCGGGAATTCTCTTGAAGACATAATAACATTTTCTTGCAACAACGGATTTACATTATCTGGATCACCTTTCCGTCAATGTCAGGCAAACGGTTCGTGGAGTGGAGAGCAGCCCCAGTGTTTAGGTAGATAGGAAGATTTAACGCGTATTAGTTTGCGTCATTTACAGCTGTTGGATTTTAGACGTCGACGAGTGTGCGAAAGGTACCCACGACTGCGATTCGAATGCCGAGTGCATCAACGGGCTAGGATCTTTTGCTTGCACTTGCAATCCATGCTACAGTGGCAGCGGGACGACATGCACACGTACGAAGTCTGAGCTTTACTGTGGACATATAGCGAATTAGAATATAGTTGCAGGATTGAAGTGCCCTGTTCTGGCGCCTCCAACGGCCGGAAGGCTTACTGCTAGCAGTTCCAATATGTGCGGAAAGAACTCGACGTTTGAATGCGAGGTAGGCTATCGTTTGGTCGGATCGTCTTCTCTGCAATGCGGCGAGGACTCCCTCTGGTCTGGAATGAAGCCGGTCTGCTATGGTACAGTCGAATAATTATGGAAATGCAATTGATCATGTCGGCGATTGAATGATCGCTCTCTTAATCTGAATTTAAATTGCAGATATCGATGAATGTGTACAGGGAACGGACAATTGCGATTCCAACGCTGAGTGCAACAACACGGTCGGATCATTCACTTGCACTTGTCATGCTTGCTACAGCGGAGACGGCATTAATTGCACGCGTAAGCAGAGTTACGTGTCACGCCATCATCCTATATAGTTTGCAAAGGGTTTATACATTCTTAGAAACGTCGTGTGCTGTTTTGGAGCCTCTAGAGAATGGGATCATTTCTGGTGAGACGAATTTGTGCGGAGAAAATGTGACGTTTGCTTGTAACGATGGCTACCGCTTGTCGGGATCCTCCTCGAGACAATGCGGCATAAACTCACTGTGGTCTGGAACGCAACCAGTTTGCAACGGTACAACCTATAATAAACGATTTCGTTATTGAGTAAAATTGAATTGATGATGTAGATGTCAATGAGTGTAGTGAGGAGTCTCACAATTGTGCTCTAACAGTGGGATCTTGTACGAACACTGTGGGAGGCTTTAATTGCTCGTGTGTGAAGTGTTATGCGGGTGATGGCAGATCGTGCAAGAGAATCGAGTGCGAGAGTCTTTTGTCGCCGTCCAATGGAACAATAAACAGCAGCGACACGACATGTTCTGCGACGGTTGCGTATGGATGCGATGCTGGATACCGTCTGAATGGCGACCAAGTAAGAACGTGTCAGGAAGACGGTACGTGGAATGGAGAACAACCCCATTGTTCAGGTAGAGAAGAAGGTTCGACGCGTGTTAGTTTGCGTCATTTACGGCTGTTGTATTTCAGACATCGACGAGTGTGCGGAGGGCACGCACGACTGCGATTCTAATGCCGAGTGCATCAATGGGATAGGATCTTTTGCTTGCACTTGCAATCCATGCTACAGTGGTAGCGGGACGACCTGCACGCGTAAGTGCGGATCCAAAACATGCTTAGCGCACTCTGTCATTAGAATAAATGTATGTAGGTACGACTTGTCCTGGTTTGGTTTCTCCAGAACATGGAAGCATTGCAAGTAACTCTAGTCTCTGTGGAAATAATGTGACATTCGCATGCAACGTCGGGTATCGGTTACATGGATCCTCCTCGAGACAATGCGGCATAAACTCACTATGGTCTGGAACGCAACCAGTTTGCAACGGTACAACATATTATAAATGATTTCGTCATCGAGTTAAATACAATTGATGATGCAGATGTCAATGAGTGTAGTGAGGAGTCTCACAATTGTGCTGAAACAGTGGGATCTTGTACGAACACTGCGGGAGGCTTTAATTGCTCGTGTGTGAAGTGTTATGAAGGTGATGGCAGATCGTGCGTGAGAATCGAGTGTGAGAGTCTTTTGTCGCCGTCCAATGGAACAATAAACAGCAGCGACACGACGTGCTCTGCGACGGTTGCGTATGGATGCGACGCTGGATACCGTCTGAATGGTGACCAAGTAAGAACGTGTCTGGAAAACGGTTCGTGGAGTGGAGAGCAGCCCCAGTGTTCAGGTAGATAGGAAGATTTAACGCGTATTAGTTTGCGTCATTTACAGCTGTTGGATTTTAGATGTCGACGAGTGTGCGAAAGGTACGCACGACTGCGATTCTAATGCCGAGTGCATCAACGGGCTAGGATCTTTTGCTTGCACTTGCAATCCATGCTACAGTGGCAGCGGGACGACATGCACACGTACGAAGTCTGAGCTTTACTGTGGACATATAGCGAATTAGAATATATTTGCAGGATTGAAGTGCCCTGTTCTGGTGCCTCCAACGGCCGGAAGGCTTACTGCTAGCAGTTCCAATATGTGCGGAAAGAACTCGACGTTTGAATGCGAGGTAGGCTATCGTTTGGTCGGATCGTCTTCTCTGCAATGCGGCGAGGACTCGCTCTGGTCTGGAACAAAACCGGTCTGCAATGGTACAGTCGAATAATTATGGAAATGCAATTAATCACGTCGTCGATTGAATGATCGCTCTCTTAATCTGAATTTAAATTGCAGATATCGATGAATGTGTACAGGGTACGGACAATTGCGATTCCAACGCTGAGTGCAACAATACGGTCGGATCATTCACTTGCACTTGTCGTGCTTGCTACAGCGGAGACGGCATTAACTGCACGCGTAAGCAGAGTTACGTGTCACGCCATCATCCTATATAGTTTGCAAAGGGTTTATACATTCTTAGGAACGTCGTGTGCTGTTTTGGAGCCTCTAGAGAATGGGAGCATTTCTGGTGAGACGAATTTGTGCGGAGAAAATGTGACGTTTGCTTGTAACGATGGCTATCGCTTGTCGGGATCCTCATCGAGACAATGCGGCATAAACTCACTGTGGTCTGGAACGCAACCAGTTTGCAACGGTACAACCTATAATAGACGATTTCGTTGTTGAGTAAAATTGAATTGATGATGTAGATGTCAATGAGTGTAATGAGAAGTCTCACAATTGTGCTGAAACAGTGGGATCTTGTACGAACACTGCGGGAGGCTTTAATTGCTCGTGTGTAAAGTGTTATGCGGGTGATGGCCGATCGTGCAAGAGAATCGAGTGTGGGAGTCTTTTGTCGCCGTCCAATGGAACAATAAACAGCAGCGACACGACATGTTCTACGACGGTTGCGTATGGATGCGATGCTGGATACCGTCTGAATGGTGACCAAGTAAGAACGTGTCAGGAAAACGGTTCGTGGAGTGGAGAGCAGCCCCAGTGTTCAGGTGGATAGGAAGCTTTAAGGCGTGTTAGTTTGCCTAATTTACAGCTGTTGGATTTCAGATGTCGACGAGTGTGCGGAAAGTACGCACGACTGCGATTCTAATGCCGAATGCATCAACGGGCTAGGATCTTTTGCCTGCACTTGCAATCCATGCTACAGTGGCAGCGGGACGACATGCACACGTACGAAGTCTGAGCTTTACTGTGGACATATAGCGAATTAGAATATATTTGCAGGATTGAAGTGCCCTGTTCTGGTGCCTCCAACGGCCGGAAGGCTTACTGCAAGCAGTTCTAATATGTGCGGAAAGAACTCGACGTTTGAATGCGAGGTAGGCTATCGTTTGGTCGGATCGTCTTCTCTGCAATGCGGCAAGGACTCGCTCTGGTCTGGAACGAAACCGGTCTGCAATGGTACAGTCGAATAATTGTGGAAATGCAATTAATCACGTCGTCGATTGAATGATCGCTCTCTTAATCTGAATTTAAATTGCAGATATCGATGAATGTGTACAGGGTACGGACAATTGCGATTCCAACGCTGAGTGCAACAACACGGTCGGATCATTCGCTTGCACTTGTCATGCTTGCTACAGCGGAGACGGCATTAATTGCACGCGTAAGCAGAGTTGCGTGCCACGCCATCATCCTATATAGTTTGCAAAGGGTTTATACATTCTTAGGAACGTCGTGTGCTGTATTGAAGCCTCTAGAGAATGGGAGCATTTCTGGTGAGACGAATTTGTGCGGAGAAAATGTGACGTTTGCTTGTAACGATGGCTATCGCTTGTCGGGATCCTCATCGAGACAATGCGGCATAAACTCACTGTGGTCTGGAACGCAACCAGTTTGCAACGGTACAACCTATAATAAACGATTTCGTTATTGAGTAAAATTGAATTGATGATGTAGATGTCAATGAGTGTAATGAGAAGTCTCACAATTGTGCTGAAACAGTGGGATCTTGTACGAACACTGCGGGAGGCTTTAATTGCTCGTGTGTGAAGTGTTATGCGGGTGATGGCCGATCGTGCAAGAGAATCGAGTGTGGGAGTCTTTTGTCGCCGTCCAATGGAACAATAAACAGCAGCGACACGACATGTTCTGCGACGGTTGCGTATGGATGCGATGCTGGATACCGTCTGAATGGTGACCAAGTAAGAACGTGTCAGGAAAACGGTTCGTGGAGTGGAGAGCAGCCCCAGTGTTCAGGTGGATAGGAAGCTTTAAGGCGTGTTAGTTTGCCTAATTTACAGCTGTTGGATTTCAGATGTCGACGAGTGTGCGGAAAGTACGCACGACTGCGATTCTAATGCCGAGTGCATCAACGGGCTAGGATCTTTTGCCTGCACTTGCAATCCATGCTACAGCGGCAGCGGGACGACATGCACACGTACGAAGTCTGAGCTTTACTGTGGACATATAGCGAATTAGAATATATTTGCAGGATTGAAGTGCCCTGTTCTGGTGCCTCCAACGGCCGGAAGGCTTACTGCTAGCAGTTCTAATATGTGCGGAAAGAACTCGACGTTTGAATGCGAGGTAGGCTATCGTTTGGTCGGATCGTCTTCTCTGCAATGCGGCAAGGACTCGCTCTGGTCTGGAACGAAACCGGTCTGCAATGGTACAGTCGAATAATTGTGGAAACGCAATTAATCACGTCGTCGATTGAATGATCGCTCTCTTAATCTGAATTTAAATTGCAGATATCGCTGAATGTGTAGAGGGTACGGACAATTGCGATTCCAACGCTGAGTGCAACAACACGGTCGGATCATTCGCTTGCACTTGTCATGCTTGCTACAGCGGAGACGGCATTATGTGCACGCGTAAGCAGAGTTGCGTGCCATGCCATCATCCTATATAGTTTGCAAAGGGTTTATACATTCTTAGGAACGTCGTGTGCTGTTTTGAAGCCTCTAGAGAATGGGATCATTTCTGGTGAGACGAATTTGTGCGGAGAAAATGTGACGTTTGCTTGTAACGATGGCTATCGCTTGTCGGGATCCTCATCGAGACAATGCGGCATAAACTCACTGTGGTCTGGAACGCAACCAGTTTGCAACGGTACAACCTATAATAAACGATTTCGTTATTGAGTAAAATTGAATTGATGATGTAGATGTCAATGAGTGTAATGAGAAGTCTCACAATTGTGCTGAAACAGTGGGATCTTGTACGAACACTGCGGGAGGCTTTAATTGCTCGTGTGTGAAGTGTTATGCGGGTGATGGCCGATCGTGCAAGAGAATCGAGTGTGGGAGTCTTTTGTCGCCGTCCAATGGAACAATAAACAGCAGCGACACGACATGTTCTGCGACGGTTGCGTATGGATGCGTTGCTGGATACCGTCTGAATGGTGACCAAGTAAGAACGTGTCAGGAAAACGGTTCGTGGAGTGGAGAGCAGCCCCAGTGTTCAGGTGGATAGGAAGCTTTAAGGCGTGTTAGTTTGCCTAATTTACAGCTGTTGGATTTCAGATGTCGACGAGTGTGCGGAAAGTACGCACGACTGCGATTCTAATGCCGAGTGCATCAACGGGCTAGGATCTTTTGCCTGCACTTGCAATCCATGCTACAGCGGCAGCGGGGCGACATGCACACGTACGAAGTCTGAGCTTTACTTTGGACATATAGCGAATTAGAATATATTTGCAGGATTGAAGTGCCCTATTCTGGTGCCTCCAAAG
Organism: Corticium candelabrum; assembly: GCF_963422355.1. Taxonomy (NCBI): domain Eukaryota; kingdom Metazoa; phylum Porifera; class Homoscleromorpha; order Homosclerophorida; family Plakinidae; genus Corticium; species Corticium candelabrum. The sequence goes on from NC_085103.1 coordinate 1,781,100, forward strand.
GCCGGAAGGCTTACTGCAAGCAGTTCTAATATGTGCGGAAAGAACTCGACGTTTGAATGCGAGGTAGGCTATCGTTTGGTCGGATCGACTTCTCTGCAATGCGGCAAGGACTCGCTCTGGTCTGGAACGAAACCGGTCTGCAATGGTACAGTCGAATAATTGTGGAAATGCAATTAATCACGTCGTCGATTGAATGATCGCTCTCTTAATCTGAATTTAAATTGCAGATATCGATGAATGTGTACAGGGTACGGACAATTGCGATTCCAACGCTGAGTGCAACAACACGGTCGGATCATTCACTTGCACTTGTCATGCTTGCTACAGCGGAGACGGCATTAATTGCACGCGTAAGCAGAGTTGCGTGCCACGCCATCATCCTATATAGTTTGCAAAGGGTTTATACATTCTTAGGAACGTCGTGTGCTGTTTTGAAGCCTCTAGAGAATGGGAGCATTTCTGGTGAGACGAATTTGTGCGGAGAAAATGTGACGTTTGCTTGTAACGATGGCTATCGCTTGTCGGGATCCTCATCGAGACAATGCGGCATAAACTCACTGTGGTCTGGAACGCAACCAGTTTGCAACGGTACAACCTATAATAAACGATTTCGTTATTGAGTAAAATTGAATTGATGATGTAGATGTCAATGAGTGTAATGAGAAGTCTCACAATTGTGCTGAAACAGTGGGATCTTGTACGAACACTGCGGGAGGCTTTAATTGCTCGTGTGTGAAGTGTTATGCGGGTGATGGCCGATCGTGCAAGAGAATCGAGTGTGGGAGTCTTTTGTCGCCGTCCAATGGAACAATAAACAGCAGCGACACGACATGTTCTGCGACGGTTGCGTATGGATGCGTTGCTGGATACCGTCTGAATGGTGACCAAGTAAGAACGTGTCAGGAAAACGGTTCGTGGAGTGGAGAGCAGCCCCAGTGTTCAGGTGGATAGGAAGCTTTAAGGCGTGTTAGTTTGCCTAATTTACAGCTGTTGGATTTCAGATGTCGACGAGTGTGCGGAAAGTACGCACGACTGCGATTCTAATGCCGAGTGCATCAACGGGCTAGGATCTTTTGCCTGCACTTGCAATCCATGCTACAGCGGCAGCGGGACGACATGCACACGTACGAAGTCTGAGCTTTACTGTGGACATATAGCGAATTAGAATATATTTGCAGGATTGAAGTGCCCTGTTCTGGTGCCTCCAAAGGCCGGAAGGCTTACTGCTAGCAGTTCTAATATGTGCGGAAAGAACTCGACGTTTGAATGCGAGGTAGGCTATCGTTTGGTCGGATCGTCTTCTCTGCAATGCGGCAAGGACTCGCTCTGGTCTGGAACGAAACCGGTCTGCAATGGTACAGTCGAATAATTGTGGAAATGCAATTAATCACGTCGTCGATTGAATGATCGCTCTCTTAATCTGAATTTAAATTGCAGATATCGATGAATGTGTAGAGGGTACGGACAATTGCGATTCCAACGCTGAGTGCAACAACACGGTCGGATCATTCGCTTGCACTTGTCATGCTTGCTACAGCGGAGACGGCATTATGTGCACGCGTAAGCAGAGTTGCGTGCCACGCCATCATCCTATATAGTTTGCAAAGGGTTTATACATTCTTAGGAACGTCGTGTGCTGTTTTGAAGCCTCTAGAGAATGGGATCATTTCTGGTGAGACGAATTTGTGCGGAGAAAATGTGACGTTTGCTTGTAACGATGGCTATCGCTTGTCGGGATCCTCATCGAGACAATGCGGCATAAACTCACTGTGGTCTGGAACGCAACCAGTTTGCAACGGTACAACCTATAATAAACGATTTCGTTATTGAGTAAAATTGAATTGATGATGTAGATGTCAATGAGTGTAATGAGAAGTCTCACAATTGTGCTGAAACAGTGGGATCTTGTACGAACACTGCGGGAGGCTTTAATTGCTCGTGTGTGAAGTGTTATGCGGGTGATGGCCGATCGTGCAAGAGAATCGAGTGTGGGAGTCTTTTGTCGCCGTCCAATGGAACAATAAACAGCAGCGACACGACATGTTCTGCGACGGTTGCGTATGGATGCGTTGCTGGATACCGTCTGAATGGTGACCAAGTAAGAACGTGTCAGGAAAACGGTTCGTGGAGTGGAGAGCAGCCCCAGTGTTCAGGTGGATAGGAAGCTTTAAGGCGTGTTAGTTTGCCTAATTTACAGCTGTTGGATTTCAGATGTCGACGAGTGTGCGGAAAGTACGCACGACTGCGATTCTAATGCCGAGTGCATCAACGGGCTAGGATCTTTTGCCTGCACTTGCAATCCATGCTACAGCGGCAGCGGGACGACATGCACACGTACGAAGTCTGAGCTTTACTGTGGACATATAGCGAATTAGAATATATTTGCAGGATTGAAGTGCCCTGTTCTGGTGCCTCCAACGGCCGGAAGGCTTACTGCTAGCAGTTCTAATATGTGCGGAAAGAACTCGACGTTTGAATGCGAGGTAGGCTATCGTTTGGTCGGATCGTCTTCTCTGCAATGCGGCAAGGACTCGCTCTGGTCTGGAACGAAACCGGTCTGCAATGGTACAGTCGAATAATTGTGGAAATGCAATTAATCACGTCGTCGATTGAATGATCGCTCTCTTAATCTGAATTTAAATTGCAGATATCGATGAATGTGTACAGGGTACGGACAATTGCGATTCCAACGCTGAGTGCAACAACACGGTCGGATCATTCACTTGCACTTGTCATGCTTGCTACAGCGGAGACGGCATTAATTGCACGCGTAAGCAGAGTTGCGTGCCACGCCATCATCCTATATAGTTTGCAAAGGGTTTATACATTCTTAGGAACGTCGTGTGCTGTTTTGAAGCCTCTAGAGAATGGGATCATTTCTGGTGAGACGAATTTGTGCGGAGAAAATGTGACGTTTGCTTGTAACGATGGCTATCGCTTGTCGGGATCCTCATCGAGACAATGCGGCATAAACTCACTGTGGTCTGGAACGCAACCAGTTTGCAACGGTACAACCTATAATAAACGATTTCGTTATTGAGTAAAATTGAATTGATGATGTAGATGTCAATGAGTGTAATGAGAAGTCTCACAATTGTGCTGAAACAGTGGGATCTTGTACGAACACTGCGGGAGGCTTTAATTGCTCGTGTGTGAAGTGTTATGCGGGTGATGGCCGATCGTGCAAGAGAATCGAGTGTGGGAGTCTTTTGTCGCCGTCCAATGGAACAATAAACAGCAGCGACACGACATGTTCTGCGACGGTTGCGTATGGATGCGTTGCTGGATACCGTCTGAATGGTGACCAAGTAAGAACGTGTCAGGAAAACGGTTCGTGGAGTGGAGAGCAGCCCCAGTGTTCAGGTGGATAGGAAGCTTTAAGGCGTGTTAGTTTGCCTAATTTACAGCTGTTGGATTTCAGATGTCGACGAGTGTGCGGAAAGTACGCACGACTGCGATTCTAATGCCGAGTGCATCAACGGGCTAGGATCTTTTGCCTGCACTTGCAATCCATGCTACAGTGGCAGCGGGGCGACATGCACACGTACGAAGTCTGAGCTTTACTGTGGACATATAGCGAATTAGAATATATTTGCAGGATTGAAGTGCCCTATTCTGGTGCCTCCAAAGGCCGGAAGGCTTACTGCAAGCAGTTCTAATATGTGCGGAAAGAACTCGACGTTTGAATGCGAGGTAGGCTATCGTTTGGTCGGATCGACTTCTCTGCAATGCGGCAAGGACTCGCTCTGGTCTGGAACGAAACCGGTCTGCAATGGTACAGTCGAATAATTGTGGAAATGCAATTAATCACGTCGTCGATTGAATGATCGCTCTCTTAATCTGAATTTAAATTGCAGATATCGATGAATGTGTACAGGGTACGGACAATTGCGATTCCAACGCTGAGTGCAACAACACGGTCGGATCATTCACTTGCACTTGTCATGCTTGCTACAGCGGAGACGGCATTAATTGCACGCGTAAGCAGAGTTGCGTGCCACGCCATCATCCTATATAGTTTGCAAAGGGTTTATACATTCTTAGGAACGTCGTGTGCTGTTTTGAAGCCTCTAGAGAATGGGAGCATTTCTGGTGAGACGAATTTGTGCGGAGAAAATGTGACGTTTGCTTGTAACGATGGCTATCGCTTGTCGGGATCCTCATCGAGACAATGCGGCATAAACTCACTGTGGTCTGGAACGCAACCAGTTTGCAACGGTACAACCTATAATAAACGATTTCGTTATTGAGTAAAATTGAATTGATGATGTAGATGTCAATGAGTGTAATGAGAAGTCTCACAATTGTGCTGAAACAGTGGGATCTTGTACGAACACTGCGGGAGGCTTTAATTGCTCGTGTGTGAAGTGTTATGCGGGTGATGGCCGATCGTGCAAGAGAATCGAGTGTGGGAGTCTTTTGTCGCCGTCCAATGGAACAATAAACAGCAGCGACACGACATGTTCTGCGACGGTTGCGTATGGATGCGTTGCTGGATACCGTCTGAATGGTGACCAAGTAAGAACGTGTCAGGAAAACGGTTCGTGGAGTGGAGAGCAGCCCCAGTGTTCAGGTGGATAGGAAGCTTTAAGGCGTGTTAGTTTGCCTAATTTACAGCTGTTGGATTTCAGATGTCGACGAGTGTGCGGAAAGTACGCACGACTGCGATTCTAATGCCGAGTGCATCAACGGGCTAGGATCTTTTGCCTGCACTTGCAATCCATGCTACAGCGGCAGCGGGACGACATGCACACGTACGAAGTCTGAGCTTTACTGTGGACATATAGCGAATTAGAATATATTTGCAGGATTGAAGTGCGCTGTTCTGGTGCCTCCAAAGGCCGGAAGGCTTACTGCTAGCAGTTCTAATATGTGCGGAAAGAACTCGACGTTTGAATGCGAGGTAGGCTATCGTTTGGTCGGATCGTCTTCTCTGCAATGCGGCAAGGACTCGCTCTGGTCTGGAACGAAACCGGTCTGCAATGGTACAGTCGAATAATTGTGGAAATGCAATTAATCACGTCGTCGATTGAATGATCGCTCTCTTAATCTGAATTTAAATTGCAGATATCGATGAATGTGTAGAGGGTACGGACAATTGCGATTCCAACGCTGAGTGCAACAACACGGTCGGATCATTCGCTTGCACTTGTCATGCTTGCTACAGCGGAGACGGCATTATGTGCACGCGTAAGCAGAGTTGCGTGCCACGCCATCATCCTATATAGTTTGCAAAGGGTTTATACATTCTTAGGAACGTCGTGTGCTGTTTTGAAGCCTCTAGAGAATGGGATCATTTCTGGTGAGACGAATTTGTGCGGAGAAAATGTGACGTTTGCTTGTAACGATGGCTATCGCTTGTCGGGATCCTCATCGAGACAATGCGGCATAAACTCACTGTGGTCTGGAACGCAACCAGTTTGCAACGGTACAACCTATAATAAACGATTTCGTTATTGAGTAAAATTGAATTGATGATGTAGATGTCAATGAGTGTAATGAGAAGTCTCACAATTGTGCTGAAACAGTGGGATCTTGTACGAACACTGCGGGAGGCTTTAATTGCTCGTGTGTGAAGTGTTATGCGGGTGATGGCCGATCGTGCAAGAGAATCGAGTGTGGGAGTCTTTTGTCGCCGTCCAATGGAACAATAAACAGCAGCGACACGACATGTTCTGCGAAGGTTGCGTATGGATGCGTTGCTGGATACCGTCTGAATGGTGACCAAGTAAGAACGTGTCAGGAAAACGGTTTGTGGAGTGGAGAGCAGCCCCAGTGTTCAGGTGGATAGGAAGCTTTAAGGCGTGTTAGTTTGCCTAATTTACAGCTGTTGGATTTCAGATGTCGACGAGTGTGCGGAAAGTACGCACGACTGCGATTCTAATGCCGAGTGCATCAACGGGCTAGGATCTTTTGCCTGCACTTGCAATCCATGCTACAGCGGCAGCGGGGCGACATGCACACGTACGAAGTCTGAGCTTTACTGTGGACATATAGCGAATTAGAATATATTTGCAGGATTGAAGTGCCCTATTCTGGTGCCTCCAAAGGCCGGAAGGCTTACTGCAAGCAGTTCTAATATGTGCGGAAAGAACTCGACGTTTGAATGCGAGGTAGGCTATCGTTTGGTCGGATCGACTTCTCTGCAATGCGGCAAGGACTCGCTCTGGTCTAGAACGAAACCGGTCTGCAATGGTACAGTCGAATAATTGTGGAAATGCAATTAATCACGTCGTCGATTGAATGATCGCTCTCTTAATCTGAATTTAAATTGCAGATATCGATGAATGTGTACAGGGTACGGACAATTGCGATTCCAACGCTGAGTGCAACAACAAGGTCGGATCATTCGCTTGCACTTGTCATGCTTGCTACAGCGGAGACGGCATTATGTGCACGCGTAAGCAGAGTTGCGTGCCACGCCATCACCCTATATAGTTTGCAAAGGGTTTATACATTCTTAGGAACGTCGTGTGCTGTTTTGAAGCCTCTAGAGAATGGGATCATTTCTGGTGAGACGAATTTGTGCGGAGAAAATGTGACGTTTGCTTGTAACGATGGCTATCGCTTGTCGGGATCCTCATCGAGACAATGCGGCATAAACTCACTGTGGTCTGGAACGCAACCAGTTTGCAACGGTACAACCTATAATAAACGATTTCGTTATTGAGTAAAATTGAATTGATGATGTAGATGTCAATGAGTGTAATGAGAAGTCTCACAATTGTGCTGAAACAGTGGGATCTTGTACGAACACTGCGGGAGGCTTTAATTGCTCGTGTGTGAAGTGTTATGCGGGTGATGGCCGATCGTGCAAGAGAATCGAGTGTGGGAGTCTTTTGTCGCCGTCCAATGGAACAATAAACAGCAGCGACACGACATGTTCTGCGACGGTTGCGTATGGATGCGTTGCTGGATACCGTCTGAATGGTGACCAAGTAAGAACGTGTCAGGAAAACGGTTCGTGGAGTGGAGAGCAGCCCCAGTGTTCAGGTGGATAGGAAGCTTTAACGCGTGTTAGTTTGCCTAATTTACAGCTGTTGGATTTCAGATGTCGACGAGTGTGCGGAAAGTACGCACGACTGCGATTCTAATGCCGAGTGCATCAACGGGCTAGGATCTTTTGCCTGCACTTGCAATCCATGCTACAGCGGCAGCGGGACGACATGCACACGTACGAAGTCTGAGCTTTACTGTGGACATATAGCGAATTAGAATATATTTGCAGGATTGAAGTGCCCTGTTCTGGTGCCTCCAACGGCCGGAAGGCTTACTGCTAGCAGTTCTAATATGTGCGGAAAGAACTCGACGTTTGAATGCGAGGTAGGCTATCGTTTGGTCGGATCGTCTTCTCTGCAATGCGGCAAGGACTCGCTCTGGTCTGGAACGAAACCGGTCTGCAATGGTACAGTCGAATAATTGTGGAAATGCAATTAATCACGTCGTCGATTGAATGATCGCTCTCTTAATCTGAATTTAAATTGCAGATATCGATGAATGTGTACAGGGTACGGACAATTGCGATTCCAACGCTGAGTGCAACAACACGGTCGGATCATTCACTTGCACTTGTCATGCTTGCTACAGCGGAGACGGCATTAATTGCACGCGTAAGCAGAGTTGCGTGCCACGCCATCATCCTATATAGTTTGCAAAGGGTTTATACATTCTTAGGAACGTCGTGTGCTGTTTTGAAGCCTCTAGAGAATGGGATCATTTCTGGTGAGACGAATTTGTGCGGAGAAAATGTGACGTTTGCTTGTAACGATGGCTATCGCTTGTCGGGATCTTCATCGAGACAATGCGGCATAAACTCACTGTGGTCTGGAACGCAACCAGTTTGCAACGGTACAACCTATAATAAACGATTTCGTTATTGAGTAAAATTGAATTGATGATGTAGATGTCAATGAGTGTAATGAGAAGTCTCACAATTGTGCTGAAACAGTGGGATCTTGTACGAACACTGCGGGAGGCTTTAATTGCTCGTGTGTGAAGTGTTATGCGGGTGATGGCCGATCGTGCAAGAGAATCGAGTGTGGGAGTCTTTTGTCGCCGTCCAATGGAACAATAAACAGCAGCGACACGACATGTTCTGCGACGGTTGCGTATGGATGCGTTGCTGGATACCGTCTGAATGGTGACCAAGTAAGAACGTGTCAGGAAAACGGTTCGTGGAGTGGAGAGCAGCCCCAGTGTTCAGGTGGATAGGAAGCTTTAAGGCGTGTTAGTTTGCCTAATTTACAGCTGTTGGATTTCAGATGTCGACGAGTGTGCGGAAAGTACGCACGACTGCGATTCTAATGCCGAGTGCATCAACGGGCTAGGATCTTTTGCCTGCACTTGCAATCCATGCTACAGCGGCAGCGGGGCGACATGCACACGTACGAAGTCTGAGCTTTACTGTGGACATATAGCGAATTAGAATATATTTGCAGGATTGAAGTGCCCTATTCTGGTGCCTCCAAAGGCCGGAAGGCTTACTGCAAGCAGTTCTAATATGTGCGGAAAGAACTCGACGTTTGAATGCGAGGTAGGCTATCGTTTGGTCGGATCGACTTCTCTGCAATGCGGCAAGGACTCGCTCTGGTCTGGAACGAAACCGGTCTGCAATGGTACAGTCGAATAATTGTGGAAATGCAATTAATCACGTCGTCGATTGAATGATCGCTCTCTTAATCTGAATTTAAATTGCAGATATCGATGAATGTGTACAGGGTACGGACAATTGCGATTCCAACGCTGAGTGCAACAACACGGTCGGATCATTCACTTGCACTTGTCATGCTTGCTACAGCGGAGACGGCATTAATTGCACGCGTAAGCAGAGTTGCGTGCCACGCCATCATCCTATATAGTTTGCAAAGGGTTTATACATTCTTAGGAACGTCGTGTGCTGTTTTGAAGCCTCTAGAGAATGGGAGCATTTCTGGTGAGACGAATTTGTGCGGAGAAAATGTGACGTTTGCTTGTAACGATGGCTATCGCTTGTCGGGATCCTCATCGAGACAATGCGGCATAAACTCACTGTGGTCTGGAACGCAACCAGTTTGCAACGGTACAACCTATAATAAACGATTTCGTTATTGAGTAAAATTGAATTGATGATGTAGATGTCAATGAGTGTAATGAGAAGTCTCACAATTGTGCTGAAACAGTGGGATCTTGTACGAACACTGCGGGAGGCTTTAATTGCTCGTGTGTGAAGTGTTATGCGGGTGATGGCCGATCGTGCAAGAGAATCGAGTGTGGGAGTCTTTTGTCGCCGTCCAATGGAACAATAAACAGCAGCGACACGACATGTTCTGCGACGGTTGCGTATGGATGCGTTGCTGGATACCGTCTGAATGGTGACCAAGTAAGAACGTGTCAGGAAAACGGTTCGTGGAGTGGAGAGCAGCCCCAGTGTTCAGGTGGATAGGAAGCTTTAAGGCGTGTTAGTTTGCCTAATTTACAGCTGTTGGATTTCAGATGTCGACGAGTGTGCGGAAAGTACGCACGACTGCGATTCTAATGCCGAGTGCATCAACGGGCTAGGATCTTTTGCCTGCACTTGCAATCCATGCTACAGTGGCAGCGGGGCGACATGCACACGTACGAAGTCTGAGCTTTACTGTGGACATATAGCGAATTAGAATATATTTGCAGGATTGAAGTGCCCTATTCTGGTGCCTCCAAAGGCCGGAAGGCTTACTGCAAGCAGTTCTAATATGTGCGGAAAGAACTCGACGTTTGAATGCGAGGTAGGCTATCGTTTGGTCGGATCGACTTCTCTGCAATGCGGCAAGGACTCGCTCTGGTCTGGAACGAAACCGGTCTGCAATGGTACAGTCGAATAATTGTGGAAATGCAATTAATCACGTCGTCGATTGAATGATCGCTCTCTTAATCTGAATTTAAATTGCAGATATCGATGAATGTGTACAGGGTACGGACAATTGCGATTCCAACGCTGAGTGCAACAACACGGTCGGATCATTCACTTGCACTTGTCATGCTTGCTACAGCGGAGACGGCATTAATTGCACGCGTAAGCAGAGTTGCGTGCCACGCCATCATCCTATATAGTTTGCAAAGGGTTTATACATTCTTAGGAACGTCGTGTGCTGTTTTGAAGCCTCTAGAGAATGGGATCATTTCTGGTGAGACGAATTTGTGCGGAGAAAATGTGACGTTTGCTTGTAACGATGGCTATCGCTTGTCGGGATCCTCATCGAGACAATGCGGCATAAACTCACTGTGGTCTGGAACGCAACCAGTTTGCAACGGTACAACCTATAATAAACGATTTCGTTATTGAGTAAAATTGAATTGATGATGTAGATGTCAATGAGTGTAATGAGAAGTCTCACAATTGTGCTGAAACAGTGGGATCTTGTACGAACACTGCGGGAGGCTTTAATTGCTCGTGTGTGAAGTGTTATGCGGGTGATGGCCGATCGTGCAAGAGAATCGAGTGTGGGAGTCTTTTGTCGCCGTCCAATGGAACAATAAACAGCAGCGACACGACATGTTCTGCGACGGTTGCGTATGGATGCGTTGCTGGATACCGTCTGAATGGTGACCAAGTAAGAACGTGTCAGGAAAACGGTTTGTGGAGTGGAGAGCAGCCCCAGTGTTCAGGTGGATAGGAAGCTTTAAGGCGTGTTAGTTTGCCTAATTTACAGCTGTTGGATTTCAGATGTCGACGAGTGTGCGGAAAGTACGCACGACTGCGATTCTAATGCCGAGTGCATCAACGGGCTAGGATCTTTTGCCTGCACTTGCAATCCATGCTACAGCGGCAGCGGGACGACATGCACACGTACGAAGTCTGAGCTTTACTGTGGACATATAGCGAATTAGAATATATTTGCAGGATTGAAGTGCCCTGTTCTGGTGCCTCCAACGGCCGGAAGGCTTACTGCTAGCAGTTCTAATATGTGCGGAAAGAACTCGACGTTTGAATGCGAGGTAGGCTATCGTTTGGTCGGATCGTCTTCTCTGCAATGCGGCAAGGACTCGCTCTGGTCTGGAACGAAACCGGTCTGCAATGGTACAGTCGAATAATTGTGGAAATGCAATTAATCACGTCGTCGATTGAATGATCGCTCTCTTAATCTGAATTTAAATTGCAGATATCGATGAATGTGTACAGGGTACGGACAATTGCGATTCCAACGCTGAGTGCAACAACACGGTCGGATCATTCACTTGCACTTGTCATGCTTGCTACAGCGGAGACGGCATTAATTGCACGCGTAAGCAGAGTTGCGTGCCACGCCATCATCCTATATAGTTTGCAAAGGGTTTATACATTCTTAGGAACGTCGTGTGCTGTTTTGAAGCCTCTAGAGAATGGGATCATTTCTGGTGAGACGAATTTGTGCGGAGAAAATGTGACGTTTGCTTGTAACGATGGCTATCGCTTGTCGGGATCCTCCTCGAGACAATGCGGCATAAACTCACTGTGGTCTGGAACCATATCGTTCTGCAGTGGTATTAAACAACACAGTAAACAGTATCTGATTAAAGGGTAACAATGTGAATTTATAATGTAGATATTAATGAGTGCATCGAAGGCTCTCATAATTGTGCTCAAAAGGGGGGACTTTGTGCTAACACACCAGGCGGATATAATTGCTCGTGTGACCCATGCTATAATGGCGACGGCAGGTCTTGCTCTCTAATTACTTGCGAAAATCTTACAGCGCCGTCTAATGGGGCAATAAGCGGGGATGGGACAGTGTGTGGTTCCAGGGTAGCCTATTCTTGTACCTCTGGATATCGGCTAAAGGGAGACAGTTTGAGAGAATGTAAACGGGATGGCTCATGGAGTGGAAAGGAGCCTGAGTGTGCAGGTTGGCAGTGTACCAAAGCAAAACTAGTGTCTTTTCATTTTTTGCGTTTTTGGATGTAGATGTCAACGAATGCAAGGAGAAGACACATAAATGTGACACCGCCAATGGTGCCTGCTCTAACACCGCCGGGAGTTATAAATGCTCGTGCAAAAAATGCTACACTCTGAACGGCGTTTCTTGTGAGTTACTTCATTGTTCCAATTTGTCAGCTCCAATTCATGGAAGATTATCGTCATTGGATACGGGTTGTGGGAGCATGGTCTCGTTCTCCTGTTTAGATGGTTTTGCCCGTTCAAGTGGCTCACAAAAGCGAAAGTGTAATCCGAAGGGAAGGTGGTCTGGCAAATCTCTCTTGTGCAAAGGTTGGCTCTATTTAACCTAATTAACTGAATTAATGACTAATATAATAATTCGAATCTCTATATCTATATCAAAGCTGCTCCGCACGCCTGTCCCACAGCGTCTGGCAATTTTTTTGGCTGGCTTAGGGTGAGCGTGGGTGAGGGCAGGTACGTGTTCCGTGTGACAACTAAACACACCAAGGCGGCTCATAGAACGCATTGGGCAGGGGTGTCTGCTCAGCTGTGTGTGTTTCTGCCTGACTGCCTGACTGTCTGTTTGCCTGTCTACTTGCCTGCTTGCCTGCATGACTTCCACTTGCCCCTTTGTCAGTCTCTCTCTCTATTCGTCCGTCCGTCCGTCCGTCCGTCCGTCCGTCCGTCCGTCCGTCTGTCTGTCTTCATGTCTGGCTGTCTGGCTGCATGTATGTACGTATGTACTATGTATGTATGTATGTATGTATGTATGTATGTATGTATGTATGTATGTATGTATGCATGCATATTTGTCTGTCTGTTTGTATGTCTGTATGTTTAGCTGGCTGTCCGCCGTAGTAGTCCAGCGAACACCAAGGCAGCAAACAAAACACAAAAGGATATAGCTAACAGCTGCTCAGGATACGACTCAAACTCTACATTTCCACAACTAGAGAGTCTACTGGGTTTGCTTGCAAATACTTTAGCATTGCAACGCTGAAGAGCATCTGAGGAGCACTGTCTTCAGAAAGCTTTGAAGTCAGTCGTTTCTGCTCATTTCATCCACAAATAACTCAGACAACTCCAGAAGAAACTTCTGAGCTCGCCACCCCTAAAGCCAAAAGGCTCAAAGGCTAGTGGAGTGCACTTGATAATATTGCCAACGGCATCCATTTTATTGTTCCATATTAAAAATAGTCGGTTTTCCCTTTTTGATGCAGCAAATCCACCAACCTCAGAGGTTTGGGAGATAATCTCTCCATTTGATGGATAAGCCAAAGATAGTCTGTCTGTCTGTCTGCATCTTTGCCTGTATCCCTGTCTAAATGTCTATCCCTGTCCGTTTGTACCTCAACCAGGCAAAAACGGCTTTGCCACTCGCCAAGACGCCATGCTCTAAACCAGCGTTCAACACCCTATTGCAAATTTGTATTTCGGTTTCAGGATAAAAAGCTTTCTAAATGCTGTTACTGTTGGTTTGCGCCATAAATTGTGCATGACAAACCAATGAGTTGAAGATCAACGTCCGATGGGAAATGAAAGAGCCGTCTGCTTCTGGTGGAAGCGTCCAGCAACGCTCCTCTGGGTTTGAGTGATGCCATGTCAGCATTTTGACATCACTAAAGTAAACCTTGCGAAAAGGTACAAACTAGAGTATTTCATATTTTATTAAAGATCAGATTAACGACTTCCTGTGTCAAGGTGCAGGACCGACCAAGCAGGGTGGGCCAGGTGACTAGCCAACTTTTGAAAACGGCACTTCCAGACACGGATTAGTTCAAGTGATTAAATGAATTAGGAATTTTTGCAATTAAATTAATGTATTTAAGGCTTGTTTATGCACACAAGAGATGGCCCACCCTACAACTGGAGTGCTCTGCCAGCCAAAGGGTGCCACCACGCCTACAAATGATGGGCTATAGCCTGACCTAGCTCATATGACACGCTACACTCTGGCGATGTATACATGACCTCTCTAATATTCGTAGGTGTTGATTCTTAGATGCTACACTGTTCTCATAAAAGTTAAACCCTAGTAACAGGCATCTCCAAATTTGGGGGTCCAGCGACAACCTAGGCACAAGTGGCTGTTGGGTCAGTGGACGGTTCGGCCATTTAATTTTCTACATTTCAATTTTCATGTTTTCATTTTTCAATTTTCAATTTTTAGTAATTTTTTTAATTTTTAATTTTTAATTTTTAATTTTTTACTTGCATTCTTATTTAAAATTTTTGTGTTTATTAAATTTTTATTTTTAATTTTTTAATTTTTAATTTTTAATTTTTAATTTTTCATATTTTTGTAAAATGGTTTTCATCTTTTGATGTGTTGATGCTTGTGATCTTTAGATTTATCTTTTAAAATTTGATTTTTAGGCACCTATGTGCTCAAAACTAGAAACTTGAACGCGCTGTTCGCTTTTCTATTTCTAACATGAATAGAAAATAGAAAATAGAAAATTGAAATGACCGAAGACGCTAGACACAGCAGGGGTCTCAGCGGGGGTCCCAGCAGGGCTTCCATTCGCACGCGTGTCTCAGGAGATCACGTTTCCAACACACTAGCAGGTGTTTGTTTTTACTTTGCTTTCCGTCACGTGCCAAACCACGTTGGCAACTCTTGACAACTCTTGACAACTCTTATTATTATTAGTCAAAAACAATATGGGGAGATGCAAGTTGTGGTGACCTAACGTAGACGACGCTTACAAAACAACTGTAGTGGAGGCTGCGAAAGTCTACCCAAGAATGTCTTGCGGTGTGAGAAAGCAGTCGACCCGTCCAATTACTACCGAGCGGTGGTTCGGACTCTTCTAGAGCTGCAATGCGATTTGTTTTGACGTTTATTGTTAGCCACTCATGGGGTTAGCTAACTCTTCTCACAAACAACCAGACTAGAGGCTTCGAAGCAAATCGTTTAGCACTAGGTGGGGTGTGAGAACATACGGCCACGCCTTTCTCGCAAACAGCTACCTCCGCACACTAGCTACTATAGTGTATCGATAAAGAAACTCTCTGAACATCAAAAGCTATAGGCTTTCCAAATGTACAAAAGCAATTTGCTAACCGTAGACATCATCACCCTTGCTAGATCTCACTCATGATCATTGAGGGAATTCCCCGGGAAGGCACGCCCTCAACTTGCACAACCAGTTAGTATTGCAGTCGCTGTAATGGACGAGGCAGACATCAGACAAATGGTAGAAGAAGGCATTTCGCATTCAGAAATAAGCTATAGATTGAGGCGAAGACATCCTGGAGTTAGAGGACTTTCTGAGAGATCGGTGAGAAGATTTTGCTTTGAACACGACATCCACTCTAACTCGGGTGTGTCGAATCGTGAGTTGAGGCAAATCGTTGAAGCCGGTGTTAGAGAGGTAAATTGTAAATATGTACATACTCTAAATATCTATATACATGTGATTACAACGTTGCTGAAATAAGGTTGGGCCAGCATACGGGAGGAAGATGATGAAGGGCTACTTGCAAACTAGAGGCTTTTGTGTATGGGAAAAGAGAGTTGGATGGGCTCTTGGACAAGTTGCTCCTGGATATCACAGAAGGAGGCAAGCTCTTGCGCATCGACGAGTAAATCCCATACCCTATTACGCTCAATACTGTGGTCACAAAATGCACATAGACCAGAATGAAAAGTTTGTGATGTATGGAGTTACACATGTCCTCGCCATTGATGGCTATAGTGGATTCATTCTTGGCATCATCACAATGCCTATCAAAACAACATTTTGATTTACAGCCACTTATTCCGACCTATCTTGATACAATTTGGTCTGTGGGATCAAATACGAGTTGACCATGGGAAAGAGTTCATTTTGTCTCTATACGTGCAAGAACGCTTAGCAAATTTAAGGCGAAATCAAAGAAGAGCTCCCCATGTTCAGTCAATGTCAAGGGAGGTATAGACACCAACATGAATGACACACAATGATTAGGATGTGATTGTAATATATTTAATTCTTTAATTACCTAGAATCATCCAGCAGAAAGAATATGGGTGGAAGTCAACCAAAGGGTTAATTATCCTGTTAAGGAATGCCTTAATGATCTGGTGGAAACCGACCAACTAGACTTGAACGATGACATTGTCAAGTTTTGTATCTCGTGGCTAGCTATGAGAGTGTGCCAGGCTGGAATAGAACTATTTGTTCTAGCGTGGAACTACCATCCTATTCCAGGTTAGGATAAAGTCTGCATACTGTCAATTAGCAACACACTTTGTGTAACTTTGCCTAGAGGGAAAGGAACTCCTAATCACAGAGTTCAAAATCACCAGGCTGTTAGACTTCCAGCAGGAACAATTCCAAGTGTAGACTACGCAGTGCAGTTATTCGAAGGAGAGGGAGAAATTTTGAGAAGGCCAACAGAATATGGCAATGATCCGATTGCGGACAACGCCATCCACTTGGCCAGAAGTCAATATTTTACATTAAACCACGGAACCTACAATGATCTCTACTCAGCAACAGCAAACGGCTATTATACTCCATTTCATGACGCTTGGCACTATTTCTATCATTTGACAATTACTTTGTAATAGTTGCATGATGAAAAATAGCCATTGGAGTACCGCTTCAATAGAGAACCTAAAAAATAGCGACTGCAATACTAACTGGTTGTGCAAGTTGAGGGCGTGCCTTCCCGGGGAATTCCCTCAATGATCATGAGTGAGATTAGCCTCGTCCCCAGACTCACGTGAGTCTGGCAGTGTCCGGTTCCCGTATGACATTTTCAGCCTCCCGTGAGTCTGGACTCACCGCACCTACTTTCACACACTTACTTCACTAAGTGTCACCCCACGTCATAGTCTTGGCACCCCACGTGACTAAAAAGTAACTACGTCACAAACTCAATTAGCTTATATCTATCTAATGTGTGACCCAGCAGATTCTGTATCACGCCCAAGCTTCCGAACAGCGCATGGTGACTCTCCACGGTGAGTGATGCACCACGTTCACGCTATCCAAATCTCAAGACGACTTCAGCATGTGGAAGGTGAGTGTATTCCTAGCTAAGTTATTGTCCTACTCGCGTAGACTGGCGAGCCTGCCAAGTCTAGTTACAGCGATCCGGACTCCACGTGTATTCACTCGTTGTTTGTGCGGACAAAGATGTCTTTTCCCCCTAGAATGGCCCTGGAGACTTCAAGTTTACTCTCCCGAAAGTCATCATAATTGAAAACACGGAGAGCGGACTGCAATTCCACGTCAATGTGTCTCTTGTTGCCATTGCGCGCCCTACTGGCCATTAGAGTCTGCACTAGCAAGGGCCGTGCAGATAGCGGATGTGCGACGAAACAACGAGTGAACTACACGCACAAACAACGAGTGAATACACGTGGAGTCCGGATCGCTGTAACTAGACTTGGCAGGCTCGCCAGTCTACGCGAGTAGGACAATAACTTAGCTAGGAATACACTCACCTTCCACATGCTGAAGTCGTCTTGAGATTTGGATAGCGTGAACGTGGTGCATCACTCACCGTGGAGAGTCACCATGCGCTGTTCGGAAGCTTGGGCGTGATACAGAATCTGCTGGGTCACACATTAGATAGATATAAGCTAATTGAGTTTGTGACGTAGTTACTTTTTAGTCACGTGGGGTGCCAAGACTATGACGTGGGGTGACACTTAGTGAAGTAAGTGTGTGAAAGTAGGTGCGGTGAGTCCAGACTCACGGGAGGCTGAAAATGTCATACGGGAACCGGACACTGCCAGACTCACGTGAGTCTGGGGACGAGGCTAAGTGAGATCTAGCAAGGGTGATGATGTCTACGGTTAGCAAATTGCTTTTGTACATTTGGAAAGCCTATAGCTTTTGATGTTCAGAGAGTTTCTTTATCGATACACTATAGTAGCTAGTGTGCGGAGGTAGCTGTTTGCGAGAAAGGCGTGGCCGTATGTTCTCACACCCCACCTAGTGCTAAACGATTTGCTTCGAAGCCTCTAGTCTGGTTGTTTGTGAGAAGAGTTAGCTAACCCCATGAGTGGCTAACAATAAACGTCAAAACAAATCGCATTGCAGCTCTAGAAGAGTCCGAACCACCGCTCGGTAGTAAGGTAGTAATTGGACGGGTCGACTGTGTGGTGTTATAGGGTTTGTATTTACTCTACTCAACACACTAGAACTCAACACACTACCAAGACATACTACCCAGATACAATAGTTACGCATGCGTGTCACAACGCTATTAATAGAGTCACTCCACATCTCCCCTTACAGGTCGAGTTTCATCCGCCTCTTTATTTGACAACCAGTCTGGCTTCTCGTTTGTGGCCTGGTTGGTGTTGTTTGACCAGTTTCCGTATTCTGGGGACTTTCGATTTCAGGTGAAGTGCCAAACTTTGGGATGGCTTTCAAATGTCCTCTATTTCTCCTCACCTCCCCTTTGTCTGTTTTGATGACATAAGATCGTGGAGTGTGGCCTGGACCGACGATTGTCCCTTGAGCTGGCTCTTTACCTGACGTTATCCAGACTTCCGTGTCCTTTTGTAATTGGGGCAGGTCTTTAGCTCGATGTCTGGAGTCAAAGTTCTTCTTCTGTTTACTTTTGAAAAATTTATCTGCTTCACGAAAATTCCTCAGATAATCCCAGTGTGGGGTGAGTTGTGCTGTCGACTGTGGCATCGTTGTTCTCAACCGTCTTCCCATGAGCAATTCTGAAGGACTGAGAGTGAACCAAGGCAGTGGCGTGGATCTGTAAGCCAGTAGCCCGAGATGTGGGTCCTCCGTCTTTGTCAGTAGCTGTTTGATGGATTTGACCATCCGCTCCACGAGTCCGTTGCTCTGCGGGTACCTAGGGCTGCTGGTTATCATGACAAATCCATAAGCCTTAGCGAACTCTTTGGTTTCCCGAGCGATATACTGAGGTCCGTTGTCACTCCTGAGAATATCAGGGATGCCGTGACGGGCAAAAACAGATTTCAAGGCTTGAATTACTGCTAAGGCTGTGGTGGATGTCAACTTGATAAGTTCTGGATATCTTGAGAAGTAGTCAATGACAACAAGATAATGAGCTCCATTTAACTCCATCAAGTCCGTCCCCACAACTTGCCAAGGAAAATCTGGTAACTGAGAAGTCATGAGTGGTTCAGTTCCTTGTTGATTCTCTTTTGCACATGTGGGGCATTGTTGCACCAATTGATATATCTGTTGTGTTATCCCCGGCCACCAGACTGAGGTGTGTGCTCTCTGTCTGCAACGAACTATGCCCTGATGACCCTCATGAATTTTGGTCAGGACATCTTTTCTGAGTTCGTCAGGAATCACTACACGGTTGTTGTATAGTAGTAGGTCATTGTGTACCGTCAGTAGCGATCTTACTCTCCAAAACGGGATTAGAGAAGTTTCCTCAGGACATTTGTCGGGCCATTGTGACTGACTGTACTGCATCACTTGGGCACACGTGGCATTTCTAGCTTGTGCTTCTCGGTACGTTTGTAGTCTGTCCGTTGTAGTTGGTAAATTAGCAACTACCTCATTGATGAAGGTCTCAACATCGTCCTGTAGAGAATTCTCCGTGATCTGTTCTTGTAGGGGTGCTCTTGACAACGTGTCAGCTGTATAAAGCAGTTTCCCAGGTACATGTTCAATTGTGAAGTCGTATCTCGCCAAACGAAGTCTAAAACGAACAATTCTTGGCGGTAACCTGTCCAAGTGCTTAGTGCTAAGCAAAGGAACTAACGGCTTGTGGTCGGTCTCGATATGAAATTTGCGACCAAGTACGTAATCTTGAAACTTATCGCAAGCCCATGTTAATGACAGAGCTTCCTTTTCAATTTGCGCGTAGCGCTTCTCAGTATCTGTCATGGACCGTGATGCGTATGCTATCGGCTTCCATTTATCTCCGGCTTCTTGAAGAAGTACCGCGCCTAGACCGTGTGATGACGCGTCAGCGGATACTTTCACCTTCTTCTGCGGATTGTACAGCTCCAGGACAGTAGGACGAGTCAATTCATCTTTGATTCTTGTGAATGCTTGCTCTTGTGGATGTTCCCATAACCATGAGCATCTCGTACTCAACAGCTCTCTCAAAGGTTGACTTATCTCTGAAAGATGCGGTGAAAATTTTCCCAATTGGTTTGCCATCCCCATGAAGCGGCGCAATTCTGATACGTTCTTGGGCTGTTCTAGGTCTTGGATAGCTTTCAGCCGTGCTGGATCCGCTCTAAGACCTTTTTACCATCGATAATGTGACCAAGAAATTTGACGGTGTGTACCCCAAACTCACATTTGGCCTTATTTAGAGTTGCTCCTGCTGCTTGCAGTCGTTGTAAGACCGAAGTCAGTCGGTCGTCGTGTTCCGTTTGACTTGTTCCGAATATGAGAACATCGTCCATGTGGCATAATACTCCAGGTAGTCCGGAAAGAATCTTGCTCATTCGCCGTTGGAAAAGCTCGGGCGCACTAGCGATGCCGAATGGTAACTTGTTGAAGCAGTACCGTCCGTGAGGAGTGACAAAGGTAGTCAGTAGCCTAGATTCCACCTCTAGAGGTATCTGCCAAAACCCACTATTAGCATCGATTTTGCTAAACGTTGTGGCTCCCGCCAATTGAGCAAGTGTGTCGTCCACTTTGGGTATGGGATAAATCTCTCGTAGTACATTCTCGTTGAGGGGTTTCATATCTACGCAAATCCTGACGTCTCCTGTCTTTTTCCTGACTACAACCATACCAGCACACCATTCTGTAGGGTCTTCCACTTGTGAGATGACGCCAATCTTTTCCATTCGATCTAGTTCTTCTTTGACTTGTTGTCTGAGAGAAATTGGAACATTCCGGGGTGTGTACAGCGCATAGGGCTTGGCTCCCTCTCTAAGCTTGATTTTGTATGGATCACCAAGATTACCCAGTCCCTGAAAAACTTTGGGAAATCGTTCTGGTATGGTGATTCCTACACTGGTTGCTTGGATCCCGTGGACAAGTTGTAACGATGTGATAGCCGGTAACCCTAGTAAATTGGTTTTTAATCCCTGGACAACGAAGATAATCTCCTCTGATGTCTTGTTATTCACTGATAGGGTACTTGTGAATTGTCCCAATGTCCGAAGAGCTGTAGATGTTGGTCCATACAAGGCTTTGGACGGTTTCTGCAACTTTGGCATTTCTAACATTCTATGTGCCTCTTCTGTGATCACTGTCACCTCCGCCCCCGTATCTAACTTGAATGTTAGCTCTTTGCCTCCTACTGAAATTTTGGAAGACCATGTGATCCTTGTGGATACGTTCACTGGAAATACATAGGCCCCGTCTCGACTCTCACTGTCCACATTTTCGATTGTCTTCGAGAAACATTGAGCTCCAAAGTGACCCTTTCGGTTACACTTTGAACACCTGGCTTGTCTTGCTGGACAGTAGGCTTCTTTAGCATGATATCTTCCGCAGCGCTTACATTGGTGTCTCGCGGGTGGGGTTGCCGACTTTGACCGTCCGCCGCCAAACTGGTGTCTGCTTGCTTGCGATTTGCCACCTGTGGTGCCGCTTTTACCGCCTGCTGTGCCGCTTTTAGCGCCGTTTCGCACTTGCTCTATGACGATTGGATGGTCCTTGCTGCCGTCACCTTGCAGATGTTTATGTTGTTCTTTCACGGCTTCTCTCTGTCTTGTAGATCGTTTGACCTTCTCCAACGTAAGCTCAGCATCACACTGTAGACGTTCTGATAGCGCCTGGTCTCTTATTCCGACGACAATTCTGTCCCTCAGCACTTCCTGTTGCAAACCTCCGTATTCGCATGTCTCGACCAGTTCGTACAAAGCGGTGATATACTGCTCAATAGACTCTCCCTCTAACTGATTTCGTCGATTGAAGCGCGCTCTCTCGTAGATCACGTTGCGACGTATGCGGAAAAATTCTTCGAATTTAGCAATCACCTCATCGTACTTCTTTTTGTTGTCTTCCGTGATGTTGGTGGAAGTTAGGACTCCCTCTGCGTCCTCTCCCATGCAGTAGAGTAACGTGGACACTTGACGTACTTCGTCCGCGTCTGCCAGGCCTGAAGCGATTCGAAACTGTGTGAATCTTCTCTTCCACCTCGGCCAGTCGTCTGGCTGCCGAAAGTTGAAAGGACCTGGTGGTTCGAGTCGTATGAGTCCCACTCCTGTCGCCATGTGGTGTTATAGGGTTTGTATTTACTCTACTCAACACACTAGAACTCAACACACTACCAAGACATACTACCCAGATACAATAGTTACGCATGCGTGTCACAACGCTATTAATAGAGTCACTCCACAGACTGCTTTCTCACACCGCAAGACATTCTTGGGTAGACTTTCGCAGCCTCCACTACAGTTGTTTTGTAAGCGTCGTCTACGTTAGGTCACCACAACTTGCATCTCCCCATATTGTTTTTGACTAATAATAATAAGAGTTGTCAAGAGTTGTCAAGAGTTGCCAACGTGGTTTGGCACGTGACGGAAAGCAAAGTAAAAACAAACACCTGCTAGTGTGTTGGAAACGTGATCTCCTGAGACACGCGTGCGAATGGAAGCCCTGCTGGGACCCCCGCTGAGACCCCTGCTCTGTCTAGCGTCTTCGGTCATTTCAATTTTCTATTTTCTATTTTCTATTCATGTTAGAAATAGAAAAGCGAACAGCGCGTTCAAGTTTCTAGTTTTGAGCACATAGGTGCCTAAAAATCAAATTTAAAAGATAAATCTAAAGATCACAAGCATCAACACATCAAAAGATGAAAACCATTTTACAAAAATATGAAAAATTAAAAATTAAAAATTAAAAATTAAAAAATTAAAAATTAAAAATTTAATAAACACAAAAATTTTAAATAAGAATGCAAGTAAAAAATTAAAAATTAAAAATTAAAAATTAAAAAAATTACTAAAAATTGAAAATTGAAAAATGAAAACATGAAAATTGAAATGTAGAAAATTAAATGGCCGAACCGTCCACTGACCCTGTTGGTTGGAAGACGAAATTATCCGCATACGTAACGCCGTAGAACATGCACGATGCATGCTATCTTGGTACCAGTACATCTTGGTACCAGTAGACCTATGCATGTGTCTAGAAAAGCGGCCCGTTCAAGAAAGGTGAGGCTAGGGGTCCTCGGGTTCCGCTGTATCCAACACTGCCTCAAGTTCAACGCTGTTTGAAAAACCCGTTTCCGTCACTGCGTTACTACATAATAAGTAGTAATGGAATAGTTGCTGCGTAATACGCATACGTCATTATAAAATGTTTTCCAGATATTAACGAGTGCTCTAAAGGCCACGATTGTGACAAGGTAAAAGGATCATGCAAAAATACGATCGGCAGTTATCAGTGCTCTTGCAAACCCGGATTCTTCGGGGATGGTCGGACATGTAGCAACACTTATACTGTTGAGGGACGCGTAATAGATGCTTCGGATGGCTCGGCTATTAGGACAGCGCGCGTTTTTCTGGGAAGTCGATTGACGACAACAAATACCAACGGTTTCTTCTCCTTCCGTAATGTTCCCGGCCTTACTTTCATACTGAACGCATCAGCAAATGGATATATTTCTAATACTAAAGAGGTCAATGTGACTAGCGATATTGGAAGAGGCATCGCAGATATCATACTCGTTAAAGTAATGAAATCAGGTCAAAAATTTCAACTAAGTTTTAGTCATATTTATATTCATGACACGTTGGAATGTGATCAGGTACCTGGAAGATTGTGGTCACATGGGGTGAGGAGCCTCGTGATCTCGATGCCTATTTGAAACTCCCTGACGGCCGTCAAATCAGTTACTTCGAGAGAGAGTTCCAGTCCGGAAATTCGAGCGTCACCTTGGATATCGACGACACTAGTCGATTTGGGCCTGAATCGATTACAAGTAGGAAAAGCGATGCTATATGATGTACATTGTATCATAATATAATACATAATTTTCATTTTTAGTCAATGAAGGAAGTCAGTCTGGCATATACAGACACTATGTTAATGCCTATACTGCAGATTTTAGTAGAGGACAAGGGACTGCAGAGCTATACAATGGAAATTCTAAAGTGGCAACACTGACATCTCCATTGGGTAAAGAGAAATACTGGGTAACGTTTCTAATCGATACAGGAATCAAAAAGTTCACGATTATTAATAAGCTGACCAACTTTCCCGACACGGAAGAAAAATAACTTGTCACTCAATCTTCGAACTTCAGAGATGTTTCTTTAAAAGTTGCGATTGTATGTGATGTATTGAGTAGCTCGGCGCGGTGCTACTAGTAGTAGTAGTTGTCGTAAGTCTTCAATAATGCCGAGACCAGGTATCTGTTTTTCTTCTCTCTTCTTTAAACGTAAGGGTTACAAAAATGTAACACACACTGTGCAGGTCAATGGATGATATTAGACAAGAATTTCAGTTTACTGATTCTGAGTAACCCACGGATATTACTCCACTTGGCAGCAGTAAAATTTATGTTGTCGTCTCAGAAAATCATTCTCTCGTTCATAATATTCCATACATATCTAATTCATAAAGTGAAATTGTCCAGGTTAAGTGCATGATAGCCGTCAAGCTTTGATGTCACATCCTGTAGAATGTTTGCTATAGGCATTCTGACAAAAGTTCGCTTTTTACTGATGTTTTCTCGTCTCTTCAAATGCCACCAATCCCTTAAATCATGTTAT
Source organism: Corticium candelabrum (assembly GCF_963422355.1). NCBI lineage: Eukaryota > Metazoa > Porifera > Homoscleromorpha > Homosclerophorida > Plakinidae > Corticium > Corticium candelabrum. The sequence goes on from NC_085103.1 coordinate 1,805,603, forward strand.
AAGATATAGGCGCAACTGTCCATTCAATCCTCTCACTATATGCATGAGAGTGATACTACTGTCCTAACAAACAACAAATAGACAGCAGAAGACACTTTCATTTATGCGTAATATAGCACAGAAACAGTCCCTTTTTCCCTTTTAGACCTTTTTGCTTATCATAAAGACAACGTTTGAATTGCTACGTGAAATGGACGGCTTTCAAGATTCAGGATTCAAGACAGCAGAATGCTAAAGAACTTACATGTACGCGCACGTATATGCAAGGGTATATAGATGGGCATGCTTCCGCTGCTCCCCAAACCTACAATTGGTAATTACCACTGTGTTCAAGTCAAATTTAAGCGGCACGAACAGCTCTGACTAGATTGTGTCCTGCGATCTAGCTAGATGCACTGTACGCATGATCTGCAGTCATTACATGCTCTCTGCAGCTTTGAAAACTGAGCAACAGCGGAAGTGCTCAGACTAGATTTACGCACAAATCTCCCTTATTGAGACATCCCATGTCCAGACACCTCTAGTGGACACTTTATCCAATGACGTCAACGCCCGGGGTAATTAAATGTTAAGGAAATTGAAAGGAATCTTTGCATAGATATGCTGCAGAAAAATACTGATAGTTGCCATGTCAACCATTTTCAACCTCTAGAAAGACCAATTCTTTTACTGATTTCCAAACTTTAAATCTGAGAAACACAAGGTAGTGAAACATTTCTTTGAGATACAGGCATGTCCACCTTAAAATAGGGTTTGTACCATGGTGTCCGTATCACAAATACTTAAAGGTTTGGGTCTACAAATTTAATGCCTCTGCCAATGTATACATTATAAAGGGCGTAACGAACCATTAAATTTTACCAAGGCACCTTGTTAATATCAACTTTCAAAAGTGTTGCTAATGTCAATCACGCGACAGTCAACGAAGACTTACAGACTAGATAACACTAACCAAGTCTATGATTATCTACATGTATACCATCAAATAGGCTAATGCTCTCTTTGTTGATTTTGAAGCCTGCTGGTAACACATGGAGAGATCTAAGAGTTTCAATCGACTCACAAAATTGAATGCTTTTCAACTGCTACCTCCCTCTTTTCAACTAAAGTTGCCTCATGCCTAGCTATATGTGCCTGGTTATGTAGCTATTTGTGTTACACATATTGGAGCATGTTAAAAATTATTTTCCAACCTTCCAAAACAAGTGAAGTTAATAGCCGTCTAAGTATGTTGCAGTAACAAGAAAGAAGTGGTATCGACATCAATGTTACAATGAACAACAAAGTTGGTAGGTAGGAGCTCTGTATAGAATCTGGCAAATACTGAGTTTTTGAAGTAGGAATAGATTGAAAAATGGTAACATGACACCATATTGCATTGGTGATTCTGATACCATGTACTTATGCAAACACTACTCGGAGCAAGTGAATAAGGAGGGCTTGGACTTACTCCCCTTCCAACGTCATCTGCAACAAACAATTCCATACTGCAGCCAGGATTCTTCATAAAAAATGTGACCCTTTCCTACACAACTTAGAAGCTCGATTGCTACTGCCACTTGCATCAAATCATCTCACCAGACTGACTTCTGTGTTTGTGTGTGTGAGTGTGCGTGCGATCGTGTTTGTACGTAGATCAGATGCCAAGTACGTCTCCATTGTAAGCTCCGGTAACACATTTGCAATTATGCATATGTAGCTAAGTCTTTGAAGGCTGCATTCTGTTGGTATATAGCGAAAAGTAGTTCCAGATCTTTTATAGTAGATCACCAATTTTGGTCATGCAAACAAAAATTTAGTTCTTCTTTTTTGCACAAGAGAATGACATTAAACAGTGGCAATGACCTAAATTCAAAAAAGAAGAGGAGAAAGATACAGAAGGAGAAACTGTTTTGACTGTTGATACATGGAATGTGAAGACACTGGTTGAGTCTACAGAAGATGAACAAGTGTGTAGGAGGAGACTTGCTGAAGCGAGTGATAATCTTGGTAGTTGATACGAAGAAGTTTGACCCTGCTGTGAGGGAGTTAGAGATATGGACCAGGAGTGTTTGCTACAACAGGTGAATACATCCTTTTACATTCTGGACGTCCATTGCCAAGTACTGACAAAATTATGAGGGTACGTGAGAAATAAAGGAGTTCAAATTGCTCTAGACAAAGCAGCAGCGGAGCTTGAAAGAACGCAGGAGACTTGTGAAAGGCTGAGCTCTAGAGTAACAATGACACGGTTAATTATTGTGGTTAAATCAGAGAGAAGATGGTATAGAAGAGGAAAGACTTGTGTGTCCCTTGTCTGTACTTATGCCCTTAATGCCAACGCTCAACCCAGCACTAATTAAACAGAAATTCTACTCAGACCTGCAGATATTATTGACCAATTCCACAGGCAAATATACTAGTGATTTTGGGTAATTTAAACTCATGGGTGGGTGTACTGAAACAAGAAAGTGATGTATACATATGGCAGAAAGATCAAAGAAGATATGCTAAGAATGAGCGCAAGTGAGCAAGAGTTGAGTTTACGAAGTTTTGCGCTGTCAATGCATGAAATGTCCATCATAAACACTTGGTTTCAGAAGGAGATACAACAGGACTTTTGGAGACATCCTGCAAAAAAGAATTTCACATAAGTTTGTTTATTAAATGCCAGGCAGAGAGGTCACTGTAGAAATGTAGGAGTGATGCGAGGAGCCAATTGTTGGACAGACCAAAGGCTACATAGTGAGAGCACAATTGAACATTGTGACTCCAAGCTTTAGAAGTGGTGTAGAGCTGTACACCATTTGCACTACATGAGCTTGCTCGTTAAGATCAGAGGAATTCATTGGTACCACAAAATGTTTAAGCATTGCGCTAACAGCATAGACCACACAAGGATGAAGATACACGTAAGACCATGTGGTACACTCTTAAGGATTGCATTGTGACTGCAGCTAATGAAGATTTGGGTAGTTGAAAGAGAAAACAACCAGAGTGGCTTCAAGAAAGCTCTGACATCATTGATACCTTTAGCAGAAGACAAGGACAAACACAGCAGAGAGCGCTACAATCGAACACGAGAGCAAACCAAATGGAAATCAGGAGACAACCGAGACTTGTGAAGAAAACATCCAAAGCTGTTGTACAAGATTACCATACAAAGTGGGACAGAATTAGATGATTACAGAAGTTTGACACACGGTAACGACGAGTTGACTAAGAAGTGGAGACAGCAATTCTTGAAGGTCCTCAATGTTACATCAGAGCATATAGGTATGAAATGTTTGATGCTCTGCCATTACTGCCACCTATTGCATGTAGAATTACTCACCAACTGCCAAAGAACTATCACAAGCCTTGAGTCATTAGAAAAAAGGAAAGGCAAAAGAATGTCTGGCATTCTCCCATAATTAGTACATCGTGAAGATTGTGAGTTGGAAGATAGAATATTGAAGATAATTGAACAGATAAAGGAGAGAAGAGGTGTGATATATGATTGAAAAGATAGTGTGATTATTCCAATTCCAAAGAAGGATGATTTTAGATGATGTGACTATTGGCGTGGAATAGGTCTGTTGATGTGGTAGAGAAAGAAATCGCAAGAAGAGTGAAGAACAGATTAAGAAATTTACTAATACTATCTTACCAAAGTCAACGTGTAGCAAAAGTTGTGGCTGTGTAAATATAATCTCTGTTACTAGACAGCTTGTGCAGAAACTTGAAAGCATAATATGACACATTGTACATATCATTTGTTGACTAAAGAGAAGTGTGGCGTGCGACCAAGGCTGCTGCAACAAAAGTCAATTCACGAGGAAACGCATGCCAAAGTACGAGTAGACTCTCATATAACAGAAAAGTTTGAACTTCAAAATGAACTCAGACAGGGATGCACTTTGGCACGTATACTCTTCTATGGCGCTGTCGTAGCTAAGTGGACTGAAAGGTATTAAGACTTGAGAGTAAATGTACTGCATAAGGATTCGAGAAAACTAGTGGGCGACAGGTCAGTTTAATCTAGAACAAAGGGAGTGAAAGTTAATGGGACACAGATTGCAGATGATGCAGCACTGTATGCAACATTTTAAACTGCATTTGAGTCAGCAGCAGTAGGATGTGAGGAAGTAGCAAGCAGCTTTGGATTTCACATGAGTGTGAAGAAGATAAAGGTAATGGCAGCTGGCCAAGAGGTTGATGTCGCTGTGACATCACAGCAAGAGAAAGGTGGAAGTCTGGATATTGTAGATAACTTCGCGTATCTTGGTTCTAACATCTCTAGTAATGAAGAAATCATGATAGAAATAGACTGTAGGATTGCTAAAGCATATCGAGCCTTTGGATGCCTGCTGAGATCCAAATTCTAAGAAAGACACCTATCTGTAGCAACAAAGCGGCCAGTCCATCGAGCAGTATAGTATTGTCAGTCCTGCTATATAAGGCAAAGATCTGGCACTGAAAGCAAAAGTAAAACACTTGAACTCATGCAATTATTTTTGTGTGAGAGCTATCTTAGGCGTGACAAGATACAAAAAGTAAAAGGAGACAATATCAATCAGAATTTTAGTATCAACATTTGGCATGCAGGAAGTCATATCTGATCTGATTATGACACAGCCACTCAAATTGCTGGCACGGGTTGGTCATATGGATGAAGAGAGGCTGCCAAAAATGTTATATGAGAGTTGAGAAAAGAGAGACTACGTAATGGATTCATGATGGAATGAAGAGAAAGAGAGATATTGTTAAATCGGGTATACAAGCTATTGGTGCACGTGGGAGATAGGTGGTGCAAGATGTGCTAAAACCGAGAAGACTGATTCAAGCTTTGTGACAAACAAAGGGAAAGTGTCAAAGATCAGGCAGAGACATGAATGTCCAATCAATACCAGTCTCAATTAAGTAGTTTTCATGTACATGTGAGAAAAGCTTAATTCGTCAACAAGGAGACCTACGTAACTAGACATAAGCATTTCCATGGTCGTTGATTTTTGACAGTGAATTGCGATCGATTCTGGGTATACTCAGAACACCGCTATCATGTTCTTTGCAACTTAGGCGGCTCCAAGGTTCAAATGTGTGTGTGTGTGTGTGTGTGTGTGTGTGTGTGTGTGTGTGTGTGTGTGTGTGTGTGTGTGTGTGTGTGTGTGTGTGTGTGTGTGTGTGTGTGTGTGTGTGTGTGTGTGTGTGTGTGTGTGTGTGTGTGTGTGTGTGTGTGTGTGTGTGTGTGTGTGTGTGTGTGTGTGTGTGTGTGATCCGTTTTTTTGTTAAATAGTTTTTCATCTTTTGATGTTTGATTCTTGTCATCTTTAGATTTATCTTTTAAAGTTTGATTTTTAGGCACCTATGCGCTCAAATCTAGACATTAAACGCGCAGTTTGTATTGCTAGTTCTAACATGAATAGAAAATAGAAAATAGAAAATTGAAATGACCGAAGACACTGGACACAGCGGGGGGATTAGGGGGCCCAGCGAGGCTTCCATTCGTACTCCTGTCTCATGAGATACATTTCCAACACACAAGCACGTCTTTGTTTTTACTTTACTTTCCGTCACGTGCCAAACTACGTTGGCAGCTCTTGACAACTCCGCTCTGACACACAACGTCGTGCTAGTGAATACCGCGGTCCCTAGCTGTGTAGGTACGTGCATTGTACACTACACGCTACCTTTACCGTAGATGAACCGGTTAGAGAAGATGAACAGCTTGACTGCAGATGTAAACGTACGCGCCGACAAAGACAGCCCAGAGATCATCGAATGACACGGTAGAACTCGATCTACAATAATTTTCTAGCACTATTGAGTCTATTAGCTCTACCTAGCATTGACATAGTAGTCTACTTAGTAACTAGCTCTAGCTGCAGATTACTAGCTATCAGCATGTTCCTTCAGTTGTAGCCGCACACTATTCTACGTTAGTTGAGTTAAGCCTGGTTCCCCATACACCTCGCGTTGCGACGGAGCGTCTCGCGTTAAAGAAGGCCGTTTTCGACGCGACGCGCTGGAATAGGAAAAAGTCCTATCCAACACGTGGCGTCGCGTTGCGTCGGAAACGGCCTCCTCTGACGCGAGACGACGCAAGGTGTATTGTGAACCAGGCTTCAATTAATTGAGTTGAGTTGAGCAAATAGAGTTCAGCTGAGTTGACTTCAACTAAAGTTCAGAAGGCGTTGACGATGGACGTGCATGTCTGTTTACTTGGTGAGTTCTGCGACGTCATGCAAATAAGAAACGTAACCTGCTATAGAGTACCACGCCCACCCTTGTATACGGTACCGGTACCGTGTACTATATCTAGAGTGTGCCCGTGAAAGTGCGCAGTCTATTACTAAATTAATTGTAGTAGGTTGACGGTCTCGATGTTTTAATTGTGTCTCGATTCTTCCTAGACAAAAAACCTCGTTCTGTATACTTCGTCACCACAGTTGTCAACTTGGCGATCCGCTAGTGGGAAGCTTATCTAAATACATATATATTCGTAGCATTTCCCCTACAACCGGTTCATCTACGGTAAAGGTAGCGTGTTGTGTACAATGCACGTACCTAAACAGCTAGGGACCGCGGTATTCACTGGCACGACGTTGTGTGTCAGAGCGGAGTTGTCAAGAGCTGCCAACGTGGTTTGGCACGTGATCGAAAACAAACACCTGTGTGTTGGAAATGCAATCTCTTGAGACAAGCGTACAAGTGGAAGCCCCGCTGAGACCCCACTGTGTCTAGTGTTTTCGGTCATTTCAATTTTCTATTTTCTATTTTCTATTCATGTTAGAAATGTTCAAATTTCTAGTTTTGAGCACATAGGTGCCTAAAAATCAAACTTTAAAGGATAAATCTAAAAATCACAAGAATCAAACGTCAAAAGATGAAAAGCCATTTTACAAAGAAATAATAAAGTGAAATAAAAAATAAAAAAATTTAAAAAATTTAAAAAAATAAATGAAAATTGAAAATTGCAAAATGAAAACATAAAAATTGAAATGTAGACAATTATATGGCCGGACCATCCATTGACCGTAGAGAAACATTTCTGGAGATGCGCACAATACCAATTATATAAATAATTTAAGTCGCTTGGTGTCCGGAAGGTATGAGTGTAAAAAGTTATATTATAATTAATTATAAAATTAAGCTAACAGACTGTAAAGACTATAAACACCTGTACCATGAAATGGTCAAATGCTCTCTTTTATGATCATGAAGGCTGCTGGCTAAGCCGCGAATAAGTCGAAATTTTTTATAGACACACGCAATTAAAATGTTTTTAAATGTTACGCCCACTTTTTCAAAGGAGGCAGTTGCCTGGGTTCCCTCATGCGTAGTAATACGCTCGTGATATGTAGCACATTTTCTTTACACACATGGCAGTTAAAGTAAACAATCGTCTTTGAGTCTTTCTGTTATTGACATTAATTTTCCATGTCGAAATGTATTGTGCACATGAAAGTTCATTTGTTGTTTATTAGCTAGAGTGTGAGTTGGTGGTCATATCCGTCAAATTATCCATAGTTTCCGGTGAGAACGCTACTGTATCCGTAGCGCATGCGCACTTAGGCTTATAAAATTTTGTCAACTGACGCAATGGCGCCTGGCAGGTCTCCTAAGGTGAACCTGTCATTGTCACCTAAGCTGACCTAATTTGGGAAGGCGGAGACTTAACGTGTTATTTTCAGCACCAGCTGCTGCATGAGGAGAAGGTATTGGACTAGTACGTTCCGTACTAACTCATTGCCTTTTTTGAATTGTTTGAGTGCACTAGCTATATCAGATTCTCCTACGAAGCCGACCACCTTCCAGCAGATCGAGGCAACGCTTGTTGACTAAAGTAACTTGTGACTACAGATTTCATCAATCCTGCTCAACTCTCAACTCTAGTCAATCAGAATGAGGTAAAGTTGAACGAAAAATTGTGTGTGTTTACGTTTTTCAGTTGCATTTTTGGGACTTGTAGCCGTTACTCGTCCAGAAGACTTGGGTTGATAGGCGATTTTCACACTATGGTGTTGATACTCGACCTGGTATTCATGGCAACTGTTTCAGGTTAGTATCGTATAGCCTGTAAGAAATGTCTGGTCATTTTCTATGGGCATGACTGAATGCATACGCGCGTCTCTTTACTTCATAATGCTGAAATTCTAAACTATTCGATAGGTCTGCTGGTTTGTTGTTTATGCCTTTCTGACTTGATGTCCTAGTGTTCTAATAGACTGTCTTTGCTCTATCGAGCTTTCTTAGTCAAGGCATACCTCATGACTGTCAATTCTAAATAGACTTGAATTGTCAACGGATAATGCAAGTTGAAATGATGGAGTGCAGAAAGTTTTGCGGATTGGCTTGTTTATACGTTTTGACACTGCAGCTAATCTCTTAATATAAATATACGACCAGGAAAATGTTAGGATGTAAGCTGACAATATCTATACCTCATCAGCGATGATGCAGGAGAGTATTTGCGGGCAACCTTAGCATTGCTGTCAGGGGGTTGGTCCAAATAATTGGGTTTCACTCATTCACGCCACCTTTGATCCGTCTCAGAATTGACAAATGTGTTTGAACCAAAGCAGACTAATCTAATGTAGTTTGTCTACCTCAAGGAGTTTTCAGTAGCTTATCAAACGTTTAAAATGTGGCAAAAGATGTGTTGTATTTACCTCGATAAGCGAGAATTTCTAAAGGAAACTGATGTAGCTACAAAATTTTCTGAAATGTGGTAGCATACATAGAAAAGATTGCAAATAGGGATTAATTCTTCATGAACATGAAACACGATGTGGTGCACGTCACTTACTCAGTCAAGAAACGCTCAGCAAGTGGAACTAGGTAATTGCAATGTACCTTGTTTGTCAATCAAGAAATCCTGCTAAGTAAGTGACTAAGTGTTTTGGAAATGTGGCAACATGATGAAGTTCCAGTCATTGACTGATAACCAGACCGTGTACTAGGTGATCAAACGTTTCTGAAATGTGCAATAGCATAATGCGATTTACCAGGTTGTCAAGCAAGTGACGGTGCTTGTCAAACGTTTCTGGAAAGTCGCCACATTGCGAACCCACTAAGGAGAGTGCTAGGCATGGCAATATAATGCGAGGTACGTTAGCTATCATCTCATGCACTGCAAGAGAATAATCAACTCGCGGTTTAGGCGCACATTGTTATCACACTTCTAAGCTGTTCTGTCTGTTCGAAAACCAGACTGTCGTGATTGACTCCTCCTCCCTAGCCTATATAGCACATGCAAGCACGCGATTAGTACGGCGTTTACTGTTTAAAAAAGAACAGACTCTAGAAAGCGTAACATTCACATGCATTTCAATCTCATGCACGCTCTGTGCCTTGTAATCGATCGCTCTAGGCAGTAAACCTACTATATTATTTTGGCTATCACTGTGCTACTCTATCATCTCGAGACCGCAACCCACTCACATTGCAGGATTGAAGAAGCCCTTAAGCTGACAGCCTGAGTTGGGGGGGGGCGGGTTACACGAGCCGCCCGCTCAGCTGTGTAAGTCGGCTTTCAATCCAATGTATACCGGCGTGTAATACGCCAGACACGACTGTAGGTTTGTAAAGGCGCCTACTATGTGAAACTTGTCAGCCTCTGCTCACATTCTCTATGGTTCCAGTAGTAACGCTGTGGACTATAAACTGACCATGAACCATGGTGATGGGATTGCAGAACACGCGCTCGTTGTTATCGATGCATTAGTTTGGTCCAGATTTCGACCATCCCAGGGGCCATTCAATGTGTCCAGCCCCCTCCTCACGCTTTTCGTGTTAATTGGCAGGTGCCAGTACGCCTGCAGCAACTGTTTGCTAACCAAGGCTAGCACTTTAGCGCTTCTTCATTTCTATTGTTTTTATCATTTCTCCTCATTCTATATATATATATGATATAATTTGAAATATATAATTTGAAAGGTCAAAAGACAACACGACGTCATTGTGACGTCAGTGGTCTATTTTGGTGTACTAAGCACCTCCCACTTTGAAGTAGGGATATAGACAGACGGATTCATCTGCATTTGATCCCGCCAGTTGGTCTCCCAAACCGGTAACTGACTTCCTATTGTTCATTGAATCGTGATAGTTGCTGGAATAGAACACAAAGTCACAAGAACAAGTACTTTGATGCGTCAAATGAGTTACATCTCGAATCAAGTTCGTTAGTTGTACATGTTTGGTTGTTTAGTTGCCATGGACAGCTAAGATTCCGCACTCTCAGAATAGTGGACTAGCTGGGTATCTACCTTTCTAATAGATCGCCATTCATGCGGCTGATATGCTTGTTTGAACATAAATACGAAAAATGAGAACCACATCATGTCGTAGCCAGCAAACAAATGAATTGAGGGTGTGCTAACCTTTTAAAGTAATTTTCTGCACATTCCGTTTGCACGGGGAATCACCGGGGTAATCTTGGAACAAATAGAAACCTGTAAAAGTTGTGATTGAATTCAAAATTATTCAACACAGCCAGTTTAAACGCCTTGACGATTTTTAATTTTTGGAGAAGTCGTGCTCTTTGCTTATAATTTGTGCCTGCTCGTCATTTGTTGATCGCCAAAAACAGGCATAGGAAGATCGTCTCCATTCAATTACTAAGCAAACTTTTCTGCTGGTGCTACACGAGCAGGTAAGGCTGTAAAGATAGTACCAAAGGTTGGATGATTTTTCTGGACTTTAATATGGGATCTGGCTCGATGATTGGAGTGATAGGTACCACTCGGTGCTACTAGTGTATAGCGGAGATTTCTCTGTCTCGTCTTTATGGCATAAACGGTAGCATACCTCACGCAGTCACTGGTGTACACCATAACAATCTCTGGAGTACACAAGACTCTGATGTAGTGGATTCAAGCATCACAAAAAAAAGACAGAAAACAAAAATATGAAAGTGCAAAAGCGATACGAACATTTGCCTGAGAATGGATTTCAGTAACTCTGTGCCATAAAGAACTTTTCAACCTTTGCAACATAATTTTCTGATGAGAACGTTTAAAAATTTAGGAATAGTAACAAAGTTTAGTTATCAAACGCTTTCTATATTAGATTGCACTGATATTAGTTTGCTGACTGTAGTGTTATAGAAAATTGTGTCCTATTAGACGTAATTTGTATTGCAGTGAACACAACTCAGCATTTATTTCTTGTGCTCGCGCCACTAATCTACTGCATACGGGAACACTGTTCTACCCCGGATTCAGTTAGTACGTAAACTATCTCTCCAATCTACTACAATCCTTCCCTCAACTATAGTCGCTGCTATAAGTCCAGTCTGTCCATCGTCGGAGTTGTCTTTCCCAGCTGTTTCGGTTAGTTGATCATCTGCTTGAATGGTTTCCGTTTGTGGTCGTTTAGCAGAATGTGGAAGAGGTGGTGCTTCTACATCCTGTTTGTATGACCCGGTTCCTTGCTCAGGGGTTCCTACTTTGCCTCCTGTTTTGCTCAGCAGTTGCGGTTCTCTGTGCCGGATTTGATCCTGATGCCTACGTATTATATCCTCTGTTCTTCCTATTGATATGTAAATTACAATGGCCCTGTCGCCTCCACTATATTGGCAGCATTCCACGCGGCTCCCTCGTTATGATTCCGAGCATAAACGGTATCTCCCGCTTGTAAAACTCTATCCCACGCCGTTCGATCATGGCCTTCCTTTTGCATCACCCGTTCCTCTAACCTTGGTTTGACCAAGTCCAGGCGAGTCTTGAGTTTTCGTTCAATGAAGAGTTCGGCTGGAGATACTCTCGAGGCGTTGTGTGGTTTGTTCGGTATGCAAACAAAAAAAAACGACTAATCCGCTCTTCCAAAGTATCTACTATCACTTTCTTCACTCCAGCCTTGAATTTCTAGGTGGCACGTTCTGATAAACCATTGGAAGCTGGGCGATATGGTGCAATTTTGATATGTTGGATGCCACTTTGCCTCATGAACTGTGAAACACACTGCTGGTAAAAGAACCCCGTTATCCTAGACTAACGTCTGGGAGTCTGTTGAACAAAAGCATTTCGCAGTTTAAGTAGCGCCAGAAAACCTGTAGACGCATGCCTTGTGTTGTAAACCTCAATCCACTTCGAGTGTGCATCCACTCTTACTAGAAACATCGACCCTAACAACTGTCCTGCACAGTCCGCGTGTACTCTTGACCATGGTTTTTGGACACTGCCTTGGGAGTAACGGCGCTGTAGGAGGGTTGGGGCGGATAATTTGGCATATTTCACATTTCCTGATCAGCTGTTCCACCTCTACGTTAATGCTTGGCCACCAAAACGTAAACCTTGCCAATCCTTCAACAATAGCAGTTTCCGAATGGGGATGATGAAGGTCTGTCAAGATCAGCGTGCGGCATGCAAGCGGTATCACAACCATGATTCCCCAAACTACACAGTCAGCCTCCACGGACAGTTCTTGACTCCTTATCTTATATGGTCGCACATCTTCTGCTACTTTTAGTGGCCAGCCTTCTCTAACCCATGGTCTCACTTGAGACAGTACTGTGTCGTTGGTGGTCCACCATGCAATCTGTGTAGATGTAAATGAATGTTTCTCCAGCTGTTCTAAAACGTAAAGTTTAGCCTTCGTCCGTCATGTATGGTGTGGTAGATCCTGTAGGGGCACTCGGATTAGTGAGTCAGTATTGCTGTACCTCTTCCCTGCTTAGTAGCGAAAGGTAAACTGATTTACCACCAATAGTGGCGCCCAACGTTGAATTCGTGCCGAAGCCGTCACTGGCATGCTCTGTCCTTCGCCAACCAGCCCCTTCAGTGGTTGGTAATCAGACAAAAGGTCAAAGTGTAGGCCATTAATATAACGGTGGAATTTTGAAATTCTAACACGATTGCAGCCCATTTACAGTCAATCTGTGAATAATTTTTCAGGTGCGGATAGCAATCTCGATGCAAACACAATAGGACATTCATTGCCATTTTCACGTCTGTGCGACAAAACGGCAACTAGTCCAAAAGGTGAGGCATTACATGCCGGCAACAGTGGTAACTTGGTATTGTAGTGTACCAGTACCCGAGAAGTTCTCAACAACCTTTTCGATTCCTGGAAAGCCTTTCCTTCGTCCTCTCACCGTTTTCATGTTTCTTCTTTCTGTAAAAGGACATGCAGCGGTGTCAACACTGTCGTGTCGCTCGATCTGGAAGGAACTTACTGTGGTAGGTCAGCATTCCAAGGTATGCCTTCAACTCTGATACTCCTCGTGGTATCGGTGAATCTCGAATGGCCCTCACCTTTATCTCCGTGGGGTGCAATCCATCCTTGTCGATTCGATGACCGAGATACAGCAGAATCCTTCACAAACTGATACTTTGTCTTTTTGTAATGTCAACCCAGTTTCCCTTAGTCTCTTCAAAACTTCTCTCAAGCTCTACAAGTGCTCAGCCTGACTCTTACCCGCTTTCAAGATATCGTCAAGGTATACCACGATGCCCGACATGTCTTTTAGCAAGCCTTCCATGATCCTCTAAAATATGGCGGGTGCAGAGGCTATTCCAAAAGGTAACCGGGGGTAACGAAACAGTCCTATATGCGTGTTAATGGTTGTCAGTTCTTGGGACTGTTCCTCTAGACGTAACTGGTGGTAACTTTAGTGCTTTTAAATTTCTATTGATACTATCATTTCTCCTCATTCTATATATATATATATATATATATATATATATATTATTTATATATTATAATTTGAAATATATAATTTGAAAGGCCAAATGATAACATGACGTCATTGTGACGTCAGTGGTCTATTTTGGTTCACTACGCACCTCCCACTTTGAAGACGAATATAGAGAGAGAAATTCATCTGCATTTGATCTCGCCAGTGTGTCTCTCAAACCGGTAAATGACTTCGTATTGTTCATTGAATCGTGATTGTGGCTGGAATAGAACACAATGTCACAAGAACAAGTACTTTGATGCGTCAAATAAGATATATCTCGAATCAAGTTCGTTAGCTGTACATGTTTGGTTGTTTAGTTGCAATGGACAGCTAAGAGTCCACACTCTCAGAATAGTGGACCAGCTGGGTAAATACCTTTCTAATAGATCGCCATTCATGCGGCTGATATTCTTCTTTGAACATAAATACGAAGACTGAGAGCCACATCATGTCGTAGCCATCAACAAAATGAATTGAGGGTGTGCTGACCTTGTATAGCAATTTTCCGCACATTCCGCTTGCACGGGCAATCGCCGGGGTCATCTTGGAACAAACACAAACCCGCAGAAATTGTGATTGACTTCGAAATTATCCAACACAGCCAGTTTAAACGTTATGGTCAGCCTTCCCTAACCCATGTTCTCACTTGAGACAGTACTGGGTCGTTGGTGGTCCACCATGCAATCTGTTTAGCTGTAAATGAAAGTTTCTCCATCTGTTCCAAAACGTAAAGCATTGCTTTAGGCTGGCATGTATGGTGTAATAAATCCGGTAGGGGCACTAGGATTAGTGCGTCAGCATTGCTGCGCCTCTTTCCTGCATAGTAGCGAAAGGTATACTGATATCCCGCCAATGGTAGCGCCCACCTTTGAATTCGTGCCGAAGCCGTCACTGGAATGCTTCGTCCTTCGCCAAGCAGTGCCTTCAGTGGTTGGTGATGAGACAAAAGTTCAAAGTGTCGGACATAGATCCAACGGTAAAAATTTGAATTTGCAAACACTATTGCAGCCTTCACGAAAAATCTGTGAATAATTTTGTCAGGTGCAGACACCAATCTCGATGCAACCGCAATTAGACGTTCATTCCCATTTCCAAGTTTGTGCGACAAAACGGCACCTAGTCCGAAAGGTAAGGTATTACATGCCAGCAACAGTGGTAACTTGGTACTGTAGTCTACCAGTACCCGAGAAGTTCTCAACAACCTTTTCGATCCTGGAAAGCCTTGTCTTCATCCTCTCACCGTTTCCATGTTTCTTCTTTCTGTGAAATGGCATGCAGTGGTGCCAAAACTGTTGTGTCGCTCGATCTGGAAGGAACTTACTGTAGTAGGTTAGCATTCCAAGGTGTGACTTCAACTCTGATAGTCCCTATGGTATCGGTGCATCTCGAATGACCTTCACCTTTATCTCCGTGGGGTAATCAATTTTTGTGGATTCGATGTCCTACATACACGACAGAATCCTTCACAAACTGACACTTTGTCTTTTCGTAATCTAAACTCAGTTTCGCTTAGTCTCTTCACAACTTCTCCCAAGTTCTCCAAGTGCTCAGTCTGACTCTTTCCCGTTATCAAGATATCGTCAAGGTATACCACAACAACCGACATGTCTTTTAGCAAGCCTTTCATGATCCTCTAAAATATGGCTAGTGCTGAGGCTATTACAAATGGTAACCGGGGGTAACGAAAAAGTCCTTTATGCGTGTTCATGGTTGTCAGTTCTTGGGACTGTTCCTCCAGACGTAACTGGTGGTATGCTCGGTTCAGGTCTAGTTTTGACAATGCTACCCATCCTGCTAACTGTGACAGCAAGTCATGTCCGAAAATGGGTGTCGGCCAACTTCCAATATGGGATTTACCGTTGTCTTTTAATCTCCACAAATCCATCCGGTTGCATTGGACTTCACCACTGCAACAGTTGGTGTGGCGCAATCTAAAATTTTCACTGGGCTAATAATACCTGCTGCTTGAAGCCTGAACAGCTCTTCTTCCACTTCTCTTTCAGTGCATATGGCACATTTCTTGTCTTATGAAACCGACATGCTGCTTATGACTTTGTGTTGAGTGTGGCTTGGATATCTTTCAACTCTCCAAGGTCAGCCAGAAAAACCTCTCGGTTCTCTTCTAACCGCTCCTGTAGGCTACTCTGTGTGTGTGTGTAGACTGAACAGTGCCTTCCAATCCACCTGTATGTGTCGTAATCAATCTCTACACAGCAAACTCCGTCCGTTTCCTTCCACCAAGTGTAACTCCAGTAGTTTGGACAAGCCTTGATAGTCCCCAACACTCTAATTACTCTGCCCCATTTGGTCTCAGTATGGGGTTCTCTCTCTAAGATGTGGAGGAGACAGTACCCACATTGTCTTCTATGTTGTGGCACTAATTACTGTCACCGTTGCTCTTGTGTCAATCTCCATAGTCAAGCATCTCCCATTTATTTCCATTTACGTCGTCAAAGCAACCGCTTTGGGTTTGCTTACAGGATACGTGTTTCAGCTTTCAAAGATTCTTCTTCGTCATCCGTTGCTCGTTCCACCTGATCTGTGGCTTGCGGTTTTGGCTGTGCTTTCTTAATGCGACTGCATTTCTTGCCTTGCCGTTTTGATCTGCAGACTTGACTATGGTGTCCCACTTTCTTGCATGCAAGACCTTTGACTTCTTTGAACCTGCATTCAGTAGGAAGTGTCCTGACCATTCACGGCGATACCAGGTTTTGTGCATTTGTGTTTGCATTCGGTGTTCCGCCGAGCCGCTGCTTCCTCCGCTTCTTCTGTCGTGTCAACAACTTTGGACGCCATTATCTACCGTGTACATTTTCCCGCCACTTTTGTAGCGCCGGCTATTTCCTAGGACCGCGCAAAAGACAGCTCATTTCACTGCTACAAACGCCGCTGCGTGCGCGCATCGTCCATATCACAAACTAAACGATCTCAGAACATCTCGTTCGGTGTCTCTCCATACTCGCAAAACTCGGATAATGCGCGCAAAGTGGACCCAAACTCTCACCCGTATGCCAGACTTTCAAATTGAATCACAGTCTCTGTACCATCACAAGGCTTGGGGCTGTAGTAGTTGAAAAAAGCTTCCATCAGATCTGTTAAAGACCTTTCTCTCGGTTTGACTGCAGACGTCAAGTTGCGCAGTAACCTGAACGTGCGTGCGCCGACTAATGAAAAAAGAATGCCCTCATTCTGGATCTCATCCGTGATGCCCCTGGCTTTGAAATAGCAAAACATTCCTTCCCCGTAATGCGGCCACATGTCGGGCTCCGCATAAAAAGACGTCTAGCCTGCAGAACGCTGACACTGGCATTGGTATGGCTGTCACCGTTCCACTCGCTGTGGCTTCGCCATCCTCGTCGCCAATGTAGTGTAAACAACTGAACATTTGCAGTGCTCGCTCCATTAATCTACCGCATCCAGGAACACTACTCTACCCCAGAATAGGTTACTATGCAACCTGTCTCTCTAATCTACTACAGTATAGTATAGAAATTCTGTGAATAGAGAGGTCTGACGGCAGCAGGATGTGTGATAGGCCAACATTTTCTAAGCTGACAGAGTATCATTAGAGGACCAACACAATCTTCTAGCTTCTTGTCATACATGCGCCCAAACCTTCAGGGAATGCACTCATTCACGGAGTCAAATTTCAACTCGCTCTGCTGGCTCGTGACCACAAGCACCCCCAGAGAATTAAGGTATCCGCAAATGGAAATAACCTATATTCAGGAGTAGAATGATCATCATTTTATCATCACATCATAGAAGCGGTGAACACGGCATCCTGGCAGCTGTTGCAAAAGCTGACTAATAAGGAGCAACTATTCGGATGAGCAGTGGATCGCGTTCAATCAATAAAGTATTCCTTCTTGATATAGCCCCATGTCAATCACTAATGGGCACATCGTCGTGGGAGTACGAATGAAAAATGACGTCTTAACTCAATATTCAAAAAGATATAACAGATGTCTGGAATGGGCTCTTTGATCGGACCCGCTTCTTTAGCAAGCTGAAAGCACAATGGCCTACCCAATACTCCCATGACGACAGGCAGTGCTCGGACACCATTGAAGAACCAAACCCATCCGAGTGATCGATCAAGTAGAACGCAATATTCTATAATGGCCGTTTTACTTGTAAATGGGTCAAGGGAGGATATCTGCTCAAAAATTCTAATCTGCACGAGACGCACACAAAAATATTACTAGTCATCGAGAAGGAAGGTAAATATTACAGTTGTATAAAAACACAAACCCCCTACTTCATGACCAGAGGCGATAAGAAAAACTCAATGTCTTCTACGATCATCTCTGTACGGATGAAGCGAGATCTTCTCGAGTGAAACATCCCAGAGTGTCAAAATATGGATCATCGAGTTATGCGAGTAAGTGAAGACAACAAAAAGCTAACCTTACAGAATATCTGCAAGTCCTTACGTAACCTATGTAGGGTTTGAAATACTTGTCGACAGATTTTTTTAACATACATGCCATCGTAGCAAGAGTATTCCAGTGCGACGGAAACCGAAAATCCTAATGGTTACTGAGTGGCCGATGGGGAATAGAAAAGAGGAACTAACTATTAACACTACTGCAGCTACTACTGAATTTATGCACCAGTCTCCACGACTGAAGATTACACAGTGCAACAATCTTCTGGACGCGCACAGAACACTTAGAGTGTGACAGCGACCACAATCAAATCAATGATATATCAAGGAGTGATAATGAGGAGCAGCTCAAACTGCATGCAATATCAAGCTGCCGTTATAGGAAATAAACATTACAACCACGTGGCATTAAGCAATGTCTTCCAATATGACAGTCATTCTAAATGCTACGTGGAAGGCAACATCAAAAGCGTCCAGTTCCTGTTAGCCACTCTCGACAGAATGATCAATGCAAAGAAGTCACAGTGAGCACAACCTAGACAACGAAAACCATCGTCTATCTCTAAGGAAAGCATATACATATCAAGGAGTATATGGACGAATGGATTCGATTCGACAAATCCTCACCACAACCTAAGAATGGCTGCTACAGCATGCTCAACGATGAAGGCATCACTTAAGCAGCTGCAGCTACGGCTACGAGCAAAACATTTGGTCGATCTATAGTTACAAGACCATGGGCGACTCTCGTGATCTCTAATTTGGAATGGATGTATTGCTCCTGTCTGATGTATTAGGAATTTCAGAGAGTACTACCGATTGATATCGGACTCTCTGCTACCATGGTCCCGGACAATCGCTGTATCAAATGCTGAAACGTTCAAACATTGACATGGAGATTGCGGTGGAATACAGTATGCATCTGTTCGGTAAGGACGGCATGCGAGATAGCATCTTTCTAATCTCTCGACGAGATGCCAGAGCTAATAATTGCACATGAATTGGTATGATTGCATTGCAACAACTCTACTAACTACGCCTTGTACTTAGATGCCAACAATCTAATCGGATAAGCAAAATCGAGTCGCCGTGGCTTTACCACGGAAGGTCCAAATCGATCGGTAGGATTTCTCAAACCTGTAGGAGGTCGTGAATCATCCCGTCGACGACGAAAAGGCCACTCCTTGGAAGTCGATCTTGAATACCCGAAAGACTAACACGACGCACACAACGACTGCTCACTGGCACCCGCATCCACCACAGCAGCTTTCCAAAGAATAGATGTTGCATGAGATGTCGCACTACCAACGAAACTTACCTCGGGAGGTTCATTTTTATTCGGATCAATCGAATGAAGTGCAACTTAGTGCCTAATCTCCAAAATAGGAAGAAGACTATTCTCCACTATAGGAACCTACAGTATAGAGTAAAGCCGAAAGCTAGAACTACTGTTAGCTAATATCCAGATACGGCACGACTGGATTACAGTTTCTGTATGGCCTCATAAATCGACAACACAGGCTACGCATGCGTTTTCGTTTCCTTCATCAGAGCCATTCGCTAATATCGTGTATGGTTTGAGACTGCAAGTAAATAGATAAATATATATTGGCAATGAATGCATGTTATGGCCTACACAGGCAACTTTCAATCTCGAAAAGGTAAGAAGAAAGAGGGGTGTCTTCCTTGGTAGGTTATTATATAGTCATTTGCTGCAAGTGGAATCGTTCAGAGGGTTCGTTAAAACAAGATGATTACCCGAATATAATTAATTCTCTACAGTGCGTTTCACAAGTTCAACATTGTGCCATACCAGTAACCACGGAGAGAGAAATTTGCGATAGCACAATTTGATCAGCCTGAAATATGTATTAAAGTGAAAAGCATCAAAAATGTTGAAGTGCAATGCAGTAGATTCAGTGTTTTGGGACGCCTAAATCAGTGCTGTTACGTTACACATGTTTAATCCTTTTATGTGCGTTATGCAATACATTGCACACAAGAGTCTACACAGTCTTGTGTGGAATCTATCGGTAATGAGATTGACAATCATTTGTCATTGGTCGACATGTTCACTGCAGCATTTTTAATTATGGTAATTTTCTCGGAAACATTAACAGCGAACATAGCAAACTCGAACGCGTGGAGATTGTTTCCTTGCGGTAACATTAACATGAAAACAAAGAATGATAAGAGACAAATTGTACCAAGAAAACGGGAGAGTCTATCCTAAATACCGTCAAAAGAGGTACTAGAGTACCATAACTGATAGTACCGTACGTTTTAGAGTTATAGAAAAGCTTTTGAAGAAATAATTAGTAAATTTATTAAACCAGACTAAAAATGACAAAAATTGAAAATAATTTCAACTTTAAATGGGGATTGTTTCTAAATCTGAAGAAACCAGAGTATAACCTCTCCTTAGAAAGCTGCCTCTACACAAAGAGAGAGAGAGAGAGAGAGAGAGAGAGAGAGCTATCATTACAAGCAGAATAAAAAGAAAAATGATAAATGACTCTTAATGTTATTGTCCGTCAATTGGTTTACCTATCGCTTTGTTTGAAATTCTAGTGGCTTGAGTAGAAAAAGAATTGCTTTTGCATAATTTTTTGAAATTTATCCAATCAACAGAGCCGATGTGACATAACAACGACCATGCAAATGGTCTTTGTTTCCTCTTTCTGTTTCGCACTTAAAGCATCCAAAATATATTCGTGAATTTAAACTCGCTGCATCAACGAAATAGTTACTACATCTTATTGATATATTGTTGGTATACAGGTGAAACGAATTTTGATCGCATTTCTGGCAGTGTCCACGCTTGCAAAAACAACACTTTGCTGCAAGCTGCTGCTGCCAATTACTGCAATTTCATCCAGGAGACAGCAGGTCCCTACTCAGCATGTCATTCCTTCGTCAATCCGACAGAAAGTTTTGATGCCTGCATGTCTGATTTCTGCAACTGTAAGAAAGAGAAACACAGCGATTGTGCCTGCAGTGCGGCTAAAGATTACGAGAAGCAATGCTTAGCCAAAGGAGTGATTGCATTCAGGTCAATCGTCGATGCCTGCGGCGTATGCGGTGGGGACGGCACCTCTTGCAGCCAAAAATACTCTACGTGCACCGTTTTCAGCAGCCCGCTAGCCTCGGTCAATGGAAAAAAGCAGAAATTTACAACGTTCGACTGCTTATTGCACAAATTTCAAGGTTCTTGCGAATACGTTTTGGCACGTGACTGCACTGATGGCTTGTTTGATATCCACATTGAGAATGACTGTCCTTTTCCAAATGGCATCCGTACTACTTGGACAAAAGGCATTGCTATTCGTACACGTCAGCTCGGCGTGGTTAAAGCTCTTCTTTCTTACAAAGAAACCAAAGTCTATATGAACGATAGTCTTTTAAGTTGGCCATCAACAAATTATGGAGCCGACGGTTCTCGAATTCTCTTGTTCACTGAAGTAATGGAAGACAAAGTTGAGATCGTTTTGGCAAGCATAGATGTCAGGATATCAGTGATTGATCAACATCAAATAGTTGTATCTATTCCAAGATCATTTATTAATAAAACTTGCGGCTTGTGTGGTAACTACAATGGCAACCCAGAGGACGACCTCATGCTGACCAATGGAAAGTCGCTGCCAGTCAGTAACGTAGACGGTTCTACGTCCGCTATGTCTGTCTCTAACTATCTCACGTTTGGTACCAACTGGACTGCACAGGGCAAGGACAGACTACTCTTAAGCCCGAGCGACACTTGTGGTAAGCTCATCCATGTATCCTATTGCGATCAACTGTTGGATCGCAGAGAAACAGTCGAAAAATTTTGCGAAGTTATTATTGATCCGAAAGGACCATTTGCTGAAGCTCACAGTTACACCGATCCAGAGACAGCGTACAAGCAATGTGTACTGAGCGGCTGCGCGCATGATGGAGATAAAAAATATGCATGTTCAGCAATCTTATCATACCGAGATCAATGTCAAAGATGCAACAAAAATTTCCTTAGACCCGTCGTGCCAGATTGCGGTGAGTGTATAGTCAATCTTCATAGTGTATTTGCTCTAAATATGTTTAACGATTTTCCACTGATAATAGAAATATCATGTAGCAATCTTACTACACCAGCGGATGGTTCCAAAAAAGGCAGCTGGAATTCTTTTAAAGACATAATAACATTTTCTTGCAACAACGGATTTACTTTATCTGGATCAACTTTCCGTCAATGTCAGGCAAACGGCAGATGGACCGGTTCTCCTGCAGTCTGTACTGGTAAGATATCGTAACGATGAAGGAATATTTTGTATACTTGTAATTTTTACATTGCAGACGTAGATGAGTGTGCGACGGAGACGACTAACTGTGACTCTAATGCTGTTTGCATAAACACGCGCGGATCCTTCCAGTGTAAATGCAACCCATGCTACAGTGGTGACGGAACGACATGCACACGTACGAAGTCTGAGCTTTACTGTGCACATATAGCGAATTAGAATATATTTGCAGGATTGAAGTGCCCTGTTCTGGTGCCTCCAACGGCCGGAAGGCTTACTGCTAGCAGTTCTAATATGTGCGGAAAGAACTCGACGTTTGAATGCGAGGTAGGCTATCGTTTGGTCGGATCGTCTTCTCTGCAATGCGGCAAGGACTCGCTCTGGTCTGGAACGAAACCGGTCTGCAATGGTACAGTCGAATAATTGTGGAAATGCAATTAATCACGTCGTCGATTGAATGATTGCTCTCTTAAACTGCATTTAAATTGCAGATATCGATGAATGTGTACAGGCTACGGACAATTGCGATTCCAACGCTGAGTGCAACAACACGGTCGGATCATTCACTTGCACTTGTCATGCTTGCTACAGCGGAGACGGCATTAATTGCACGAGTAAGCAGAGTTACGTGTCACGCCATCATGCTATATAGTTTACAAAGGGTTTATACATTCTTAGGAACGTCGTGTGCTGTTTTGGAGCCTCTAGAGAATGGGAGCATTTCTGGTGAGACGAATTTGTGCGGAGAAAATGTGACGTTTGCTTGTAACGATGGCTATCGCTTGTCGGGATCCTCCTCGAGACAATGCGGCATAAACTCACTGTGGTCTGGAACCATATCGTTCTGCAGTGGTATTAAACAACACAGTAAACATTATCTGATTAAAAGGTAGCAATGTGAATTTATAATGTAGATATTAATGAGTGCACCGAAGGCTCTCATGATTGTGCTCAAAGGGGGGGAATTTGCGCTAACACACCAGGCGGATATAATTGCTCGTGTGACCAATGCTATAATGGCGACGGCAGATCTTGCTCTCTAATTACTTGCGAAAATCTTACAGCGCCGTCTAATGGGGCAATAAGCGGGGATGGGACAGTGTGTGGTTCCAGAGTGGCCTATTCGTGTACCTCTGGATATCGGCTAAAGGGAGACAGTTTGAGAGAATGTAAACGGGACGGCTCATGGAGTGGAAAGGAGCCTGAGTGTGCAGGTCGGCAGTGTACCAAAGCAAAATTCGTGTCTTTTCATTTTTTGCGTTTTTTTGAATGTAGATGTCAACGAATGCAAGGAGAAGACACATAACTGTGACACCGCCAATGGTGTCTGCTCTAACACCGGCGGGAGTTATAAATGCTCGTGCAAAAAATGCTACACTCTGAACGGCGTTTCTTGTGAGTTACTTCATTGTTCCAATTTGTCAGCTCCAATTCATGGAAGATTATCGTCATTGGATACGGGTTGTGGGAGCGTCGTCTCGTTCTCCTGCTTAGATGGTTTTGCCCGTTCAAGTGGCTCACAAAAGCGAAAGTGTAATCCGAAGGGAAGGTGGTCTGGCAAATCTCTCTTGTGCAAAGGTTGGCTCTATTTAACCTAATTAACTGAATTAATGACTAATATAATAATTCGAATCTCTATATCTATATCAAAGCTGCTCCGCACGCCTGTCCGACAGTGTCTGGCAATTTTTTTGGTTGGCTTAGGGTGAGCGTGGGTGTGGGCAGGTACGCGTTCCGTGTGACAACTAAACACACCAAGGCGACTGATAGAACGCATTGGGCAGGGGTGTCTGCTCAGCTGTGTATGTTTCTGCCTGACTGCCTGACTGTCTGTTTGCCTGCCTACTTGCCTGCTTGCCTGCATGACTTCCACTTGCCCCTTTGTCAGTCTCTCTCTCTATCCGTCCGTCCGTCCGTCCGTCCGTCCGTCCGTCCGTCTGTCTGTCTGTCTTCATGTCTGGCTGTCTGGCTGCATGTATGTACGTATGTACTATGTATGTATGTATGTATGTATGTATGTATGTATGTATGTATGTATGTATGTATGTATGTATGAATGTATATTTGTCTGTCTGTTTGTATGTCTGTATGTTTAGCTGGCTGTCCACCTTAGTAGTCCAACGAACACCAAGGCAGTAAACAAAACACTAAAGGATATAGCTAACAGCTGCTCAGGATACGACTCAAACTCTACATTTCCACAACTAGAGAGTCTACTGGGTTTTGTTGCAATTACTTTAGCATTGCAACGCTGAAGAGCAACTGAGCAGCACTGTCTTCAGAAAGCTTTGAAGTCAGTCGTTTCTGCTCATTTCATCCACAAATAACTCAGACAACTCCAGAAGAAACTTCTGAGCTCGCCACCCCTAAGGCCGAAAGGCTCAAAGGCTAGTGGAGTGCACTTGATAATATTGCCAAAGGCATCCATTTTATTGTTCCATATAAAAAATAGTCGGTTTTCCCTTTTTGATGCAGCAAATCCACCAACCTCAGAGGTTTGGGAGATAATCTCTCCATTTCATGGATAAGCCAAAGATAGTCTGTCTGTCTGTCTGCCTCTTTGCCTGTATCCATGTCTAATTGTCTGTATCCCTGTCCGTTTGTACCTCAACTAGGCAAAAACGGCTTTGCCACTCATCAAGACGCCATGCTCTAAAACAGCGTTCAACACCCTATTGCAAATACGTTTCTCGGTTTCCGGATAAAAGGCTTTCTAAATGCTGTTACTGTTGGTTTGCGCCATAAATTGTGCATGACAAACCAATGAGTTGAAGATCAACGTCCGATGGGAAATGAAAGAGCCGTCTGCTTCTGGTGGAAGCGTCCAGCAACGCTCATCTGGGTTTGAGTGATGCCATGTCAGCATTTTGACATCACTTAAGTAAACATTGAGAAAAGGTGCAAACTAGAGTATTTCATATTTTATTAAAGATCAGATTAACAATTTCCTGTGTCAAGGCGCAGGGAACGGCAAAGCAGGGTGGGCCAGGTGAAACTTCGCATAGCCAACTTTTGAAAACGTCACTTCCGGACACGGATTAGTTCAAGTGATTAAATAAATTAGGACTGTTTGCAATTAAATTAATGTATTTAGGGCTTGTTCATGCACACAAGAGATGGCCCACCCTACACCTGGAGTGCTCTGCCAGTCAAAGGGTGCCACCACGCCTACAAATGATGAGCTATAGCCCGACCTAGCTCATATGACACGCTACACTCTGGGGATGCATACATGGCCTCTCTAATATTGGTAGGTGTTGACTCTTAGATGCTATACTGTTTCTCATAAAAGTTAAACCCTAGTTACAGGCATCTCCAAAGTTGGGGGTCCAGCGACAACCTAGGCACAAGTGGCTGTTGGTTTGTAGACGAAATTGTGCGCATATGTAACGCCATAGA
Source organism: Corticium candelabrum (assembly GCF_963422355.1). Taxonomy (NCBI): domain Eukaryota; kingdom Metazoa; phylum Porifera; class Homoscleromorpha; order Homosclerophorida; family Plakinidae; genus Corticium; species Corticium candelabrum. The sequence continues at coordinate 1,831,305 of NC_085103.1, forward strand.
ACATACTTGATGCATGCTATGTTGGTACCAGTACATCTTGGTACCAGTAGACGTATGCATGTGTCTAGAACAGCGGCCCGTTCAAGAAAGGTGAGGCTAGGGGTCCTTGGGTTCCGCTGAATCCAACACTGCCTCAAGTTCAACGCTGTTTGAAAAACACGGTTCCGTCACTGCGTTACTACATAATAAGAAGTAATGGAATAGTTCCTGCGTAATACGCATACGTCATTATAAAATGTTTTCCAGATATTAACGAGTGCTCTAAAGGCCACGATTGTGACAAGGTAAAAGGATCATGCAAGAATACGATCGGCAGTTATCAGTGCTCTTGCAAACCCGGATTCTTCGGGGATGGTCGGAAATGTAGCGACACTTATACTGTTGAGGGACGCGTAATAGATGCTTCGGATGGCTCGGCTATTAGGACAGCGCGCGTTTTTCTGGGAAATCGATTGAAGACAACAAATACCAACGGTTTCTTCTCCTTCCGTAATGTTCCCGGCCTTACTTTCATACTGAACGCATCAGCAAATGGATATGTTTCTAATACTAAAGAGATCAATGTGACTAGCGATATTGGAAGAGGCATCGCAGATATCATACTCGTTAAAGTACTAAAATCAGGTCAAAAATTTCAACTAAGTTTTAGTCATATTTATATTCATGACACGTTGGAATGTGATCAGGTACCTGGAAGATTGTGGTCACATGGGGTGAGGAGCCTCGTGATCTCGATGCCTACTTGAAACTCCCTGACGGCCGTCAAATCAGTTACTTCGAGAGAGAGTTCCAGTCCGAAAATTCCAGCGTCATCTTGGATATCGACGACACTAGTCGATTTGGGCCTGAAACGATTACAAGTAGAAAAAGCGATGCTATATGATGTACATTGTATCATAATATAATACATAATTTTCATTTTTAGTCAATGAAGGAAGTCAGTCTGGCATATACAGACACTATGTTAATGCCTATACTGCAGATTTTAGTAGAGGACAAGGGACTGCAGAGCTATACAATGGAAATTCTAAAGTGGCAACACTGACATCTCCATTGGGTAAAGAGAAATACTGGGTAACGTTTCTAATCGATACAGGAATCAAAAAGTTCACGATTATTAATAAGCTGACCAACTTTCCCGACACGGAAGAAAAATAACTTGTCACTCAATCTTCGAACTTGATAGATGTTTCTTTAAAAGTTGCGATTGTATGTGATGTATTGAGTAGCTCGGCGCGGTGCTACTAGTAGTAGTAGTTGTCGTAAGTCTTCAATAATGCCGAGACCAGGTATCTGTTTTTCTTCTCTCTTCGTTAAACGTAAGGGTTACAAAAGTGTAACACACACTGTGCAGGTCAATGGATGATATTAGACAAGAATTTCAGTTTACTGATTCTGAGTAACACACGGATATTACTGCACTTGGCAGCAGTAAAATTTATGTTGTCGTCTCAGAAAATCATTCTCTCGTTCATAATATTCCATACATATCTAATTCATAAAGTGAAATTGTCCAGGTTAAGCTCATGATAGCCGTCAAGCTTTGACGTCACACCATGTAGAATGTTTGCTATAGGCATTCTGACAAAAGCTCCGTTTTTTACTGATGTTTTCTCGTCTCTTCACATGCCACCAATCCTTTAAAACATGTTATAAGATATAGGCTCAATTGTCCATTCAATCCTCCCACTATATGCATGAGAGTGATACTACTGTCCTAACAAACTACAAATAGACAGCAGAAGACACTTTCATTTCTGCGTAATATAGCACAGAAACAGTCCCTTTTTCCCTTTTAGAGTTTCTTTGCTTAGCATAAAGACAACGTTTGAATTGCTACGTGAAATGGACGGCTTTCAAGATTCAGGATTCAAGACAGCAGAATGCTAAAGAACTTACATCTACGCGCACGTATATGCAAGGGTATATAGATGGGCATGCTTCCGCTGTTCCCCAAACCAACAATTGGTAATTACCACTGTGTTCAAGTCAAAATTTAAGCGGCACGAACAGCTCTGACTAGATTGTGTCTTGCGATCTAGCTAGATGCACTGTAGGCATGATCTGCAGTCATTACATGCTCTCTGCATCTTTGAAAACTGAGCAACCGCGGAAGTCCTCAGAATCGACTTACGCACAAATCTCCCTTATTGAGACATCCCATGTCCAGACACCTCTAGTGGACACTTCATCCAATGACGTCAACGCCCGGGGTAATTAAATGTTAAGGAAATTGAAAGGAATTTTTGCATAGATAAGCTGCAGAAAAATACTGATAGTTGCCATGTCAACCATTTTCAACCTCTGGAAAGACCAATTTTTACTGATTTCCAATCTTTAAATCTGAGAAACAGAAGGTAGTGAAACATTTCTTTGAGATACATGCATGTCCAACCTAAAATAGGGTTTGTACCATGGTGTCCGTATCACAAATACTTAAAGGTTTGGGTCTACAAATTTAATGCCTCTGCCAATGTATACATTATCAAGGGCGTAACTAACCATTAAATTTTACCAAGGCACCTTGTTAATATCAACTTCCAAAAGTGTTGTTAATGTCCATCACGCGACAGTCAACGAAGACTTACAGACTAGAAACAAATAACCAAGTCTATGATTATCTACATGTATACTATCAAATCGCCTAATGTTCTCTTTGTTGATTTTGAAGCCTTCTGGTTACGCATGGAGAGATCAAAGAGTTTTATTGGACTCACGAAATTGAATGCTTTCAACTGCTACCTCCCTCTTTTCAACTAAATTTGCCTTATGCCTAGCTATATGTGCCTGGTTATGTAGCTATTTGCGTTACACATATTGGAGCATGTTAAAAATTATTTTCCAACCTTCCAAACAAGTTAAGTTAATAGCCGTCTAAGTATGTTGCAGGAACAAGAAAGAAGTGGTATCGACATCAATGTTACAATGAACAACAAAGTTGGTAGGTAGGAGCTCTGTATAGAATCTGGCAAATACTGAGTTTTTGAAGTAGGAATAGATTGAAAAATGGTAACATGACACCATACTGCATTGGTGATTCTGATATCATGTACTTATGCAAACACTATTCGCAGCAAGTGAATAGGGAGGGCTTGGACTTACTCCCCTTCCAACGTCATCTGCAACAAACAATTCCATACTGCAGCCAGGATTCTTCATAAAAATGTGACCCTTTCCTACACAACTTAGAAGCTCGATTGCTTCTGCCACTTGCATCAAATCATCTCACCAGACTGACTTCTGTGTTTGTGCGTGTGAGCATGCGTGCGATCGTGTTTGTGCGTAGATCAGATGCCAAGTACGTCTCCATTGTAAGCTCCCGTAACACATTTGCAATTATGCATATGTAGCTAAGTCTTTGAAGGCTGCATTCTGTTGGTATATAGCAAAAAGTAGTTCCAGATCTTTTATAGTAGATCACCAATTTTGGTCATGCAAACAAATATTTAGTTCTTCTTTTTTTGCACAAGAGAATGACATTAAACAGTGGCAATGACCAAATTCAAAAAAGAAGAGGAGAAAGATACAGAAGGAGAAATTGTTTTGACTGTTGATACATGGAATGTGAAGACACTGGTTGAGTCTACAGAAGATGAACAAGTGTGTAGGAGGAGACTTGCTGAAACGAGTAATAATCTTGGTAGTTGATACCAAGACGCTTGACCCTGCTGTGAGGGAGTTAGAGATATGGACCAGGAGTGTCTGCTGACTGTATTCAAGAGACCACGCGTGGTTTGGCAATAACGTGTGGACAACAGGTGAATACATCCTTTTACATTCTGGACGTCCATTGCCAAGTACTGACAAAATTATGAGGGTACGTGAGAAATAAAGGAGTTCAAATTGCTCTAGACAAAGCAGCAGCGGAGCTTGAAAGAACGCAGGAGACTTGTGAAAGGGTGAGCTCTAGAGTAATAATGGCACGGTTAATTAATGTGGTTAAATCAGAGAGAAGATGGCATAGAAGAGGAAAGACTTATGTGTCCGTTGTCTGTACTTACGCCCTTAATGCCAACGCTCAACCTAGCACTAATTAAACAGAAATTCTACTCAGACCTGCAGATATTATTGACCAATTCCACAGGCAACTATACTAGTGATTTTGGGTGATTTAAACTCACGGGTGGGTGTACTAAAACAAGCAAGTGATGTATACACATGGCAGAAAGACCAAAGAAGATATGCTAAGAATGAGCGCAATTGAGCAGGAGTTGAGTTTACGAAGTTTTGTGCTGTCAATGCATGAAATTTCCATCATAAACACTTGGTTTCAAAAGGAGATACAACAGGACTTTTGGAGACATCCTGCAAAAAAGAATTTCACATGAGTTTGTTGTATTAAATGCCAGGCAGAGAGGTCACTGTAGAAATGTACGAGTTATGCGAGGAGCCAATTGTTGGACAGACCAAAGGCTACATAGTAAGAGCACAATTGAACATTGTGACTCCAATCTTTAGAAGTGGTGTAGAGCTGTACACCATTTGCACTACATGAGCTTGCTCTTAAGATCAGAGGAATTCATTGGTACCACAAAATGTTTGAGCATTGCGCTAACAGCATAGACCACACAAGGATGAAGATACACGTAAGACCATGTGGACCACTCTTAAGGATTGCATTGTGACTGCAGCTAATGAAGATTTGGGTAGTTGAAAGAGAAAACAACCAGAGTGGCTTCAAGAAAGCTCTGACATCATTGATACCTTTAGCAGAAGACAAGGACAAAACACAGCAGAGAGCACTACAATCAAACACGAGAGCAAACCAAAAGAAAATCAGGAGACAACCGAGAGTTGTGAAGAAAACATCCAAAGCTGTTGTACAAGATTACCATACAAAGTGGGCCAGAATTAGATGATTACAGAAGTTTGACACACGGTAACGACGAGTTGACTAACAAGTGGAGACAACAATTCTTGAAGGTCCTCAATGTTACATTAGAGCATATAGGTACGAACTGTTTGCACGTAGAATTACTCACCAACTGCCAAAGAACTATCACAAGCCTTTAGTCATTTCAAAAAAGGAAGGCAAAAGGATGTCTGGCATTCTCCCATAATTAGTACATCATGGAGATTGTGAGTTGGAAGATAGAATATTGAAGACAATAGAACAGGTATAGAAGAGAAGAGGTGCAGTATATGATTGAAAAGATAGTGTGATTATTCCAATTCCAAAGAAGGATGATTTTAGATGATATGACCATTGGCGTGCAATAGGTCTGTTGGATGTGGTAGAGAAAGAAATGGCAAGAAGAGTGAAGAAGAGATTAATGAATTTACTGATACTATCTTACCACAGTCAATGTGTAGGAAAAGCTGTGGCTGTGTAAATATAATCTCTGCTACTAGACAGCGTGTGCAGAAACTTGAAAGCATAATATGACACATTGTACATGTCATTTGTTGACTAAAATAGAATAGGCTTATGATTCTGTGGCAAAAGGAGCATTGTGGAAAGTCCTGGAGAAGTGTGGCATGCGACCAAGGCTGCTGCAACAAAAGTCAATTCACGAGAGAACGCATGACAAAGTAAGAGTAGACTCTCATATAACAGAAAAGGTTGAACTTCGGAATGAAATCAGACAGGGATGCACTTTGGCACATATACTCTTCTATGGCTGTTGTAGTTAAGTGAACTGAAAGGTATGAAGAATTGGGAGTAAATGTACTGCATAAGGATTCGAGAAAACTAGTGGGCAACAGGTCTGTTAAATATAGAATAAAGGAAGTGAAAGTTAATGGGACACAGATTGCAGATGATGCAGCACTGTATGCAACATTTAAACTGCATTTGAGTCAGCAGCAGTAGGATGTGAGGAAGTGGCAAGCGACTTTGGATTTCACATGAGTGTGAAGAAGATAAAAGGAATGGCAGCTGGCCAAGAGGTTGATCTCGCTGTGACATCAGAGCAAGAGAAAGGTGGAAGTCTGGATATTGTAGATAACTTTGCGTATCTTGGTTCTAACATCTCTAGTAATGAAGAAATCATGATAGAAATAGACTGTAGGATTGCTAAAGCATATCGAGCCTTGGATGCCTGCTGAGATCCAAATTCTAAAAAGAAACCTATCTGTAGCAACATAGCGACCAGTCCATCGAGCAGTATAGTATTGTCAGTCCTGCTATATAAGGCAAAGATCTGGCACTGAAAGCGAAAGTAAAACACTTGAACTCATGCAATTATTTTTGTGTGAGAGCTATCTTAGGCGTGACAAGATCCAAAAAGTAAAAGGAGACAATATCAATCAGAATTTTAGTATCAACATTTGGCATGCAGGAAGTCATATCTGATCTGATTATGACACAGCCACTCAAATTGCTGGCACGGGTGGGTCATATGGATGAAAAGAGGCTGTCGAAAAAGTTATATGAGAGTTGAGAAAAGAGAGACTATGTAATGGATTCATGATGGAGTGAAGAGAAAGAGAGATGTTGTTAAATCAGGCATGCAAGCTATTGGTAGACGTGGGAGATAGGTGGTGCAAGATGTGCCAAAACCGAGAAGACTGGTTCAAGCTTTGTGGCAAACGAAGGGAAAGTGTCAAAGATCAGGCAGAGATATGAATGTCCAATCAATGCCAGTCTCAATTAAGTAGTTTTCATGTACATGTGGGAAAAGCTTAATTCGTCAACAAGGAGACCTAGCTAACTAAACATAAGCGTTTCCATGGTCGTTGATTTTTGACAGTGAATTGCGATCGATTCTGGGTATACTCAGAACACCGTTATCATGTTCTTTGCAACTTAGGCGGGACCAAGGTTCAAATGTGTGTGTGTGTGTGTGTGTGTGTGTGTGTGTGTGTGTGTGTGTGTGTGTGTGTGTGTGTGTGTGTGTGTGTGTGTGTGTGCGTGTGTGTGTGTGTGTGGAGCAAATGTTAAGTCCCGTATGTGATGATCTCTGGCAACACATTTGCAATTTTGCATACGTGGCGAAATATTGGCAAACTCCTGTCAATGTATCGTGAGGAGTAGTTCCAGACTTTGAGAGCAGTTCACCAATTTTGGTCATGCAAACCAGAATTTCATTCATCTTTTTTGCACAAGAGAATGACACTAAACAGTAGGTGAAGGAAACCAAAGTAGACACAATCGTTTCTGTGGTCGATAATTTTTGACTGTCAATTACAATTGATTCTAGGTATACTCAAACACCGCTATTATGTTGCTTTGCAACATGGGCGGCTCCTAAGGTCCAAGGTTCTAAGGTTCAAGGCGTGTGTGTGGTGTGTGTGTGTGTGTGTGTGTGTGTGTGTGTGTGTGTGTGTGTGTGTGTGTGTGTGTGTGTGTGTGTGTGTGTGTGTGTGTGTGTGTGTGTGGTGTCTGACCTATTTAGTGTACTTCTGAATACATTGCTTGCTGTACACTGTGCAAAATAACAGTTTCAGTAAATTCTCTTTGTAATATGCCGTATTACAAGATGTACGTTGCTGATTGAAGTGTAAGTATATAGACTCGGCAAACTGCTGTTAATTAATCAGCATTTCTACAGATCAAGCAAAGAGTAGTCATATATATATATATATATATATATATATATATATATATATATATATATATATATAGATAGATAGATAGATAGATAGATAGATAGATAGATAGACAGATAGATAGATCATTATTATTACTATTATGTGTCGCTATGCCCCTCCATGATCGGCAAGTAGGGTTATTATGTCTCGGTGCAACCCTTCAGAGGGTGCAGAGGGGTCTTAACCCCCACTGGGCGCCCACCGACCCGGCAGGTAAGCACAGTGAGGTACATGCCTCTGTGCAGTCCACACGGCGATCAGACACAGCTCTTTCAAGCCATAGCTATAGTCACGGAGAGGCCAACTACAATACGGGGAATCCAGAATTCCCGGATCAAGTCCGTATAGTCAACATTGGCACAAACCTCGCCAGACCACAGAAGCTCCCCATACGAGTGAAACAAGTCTCATTCCTTCATAAAAGAACCAACAATGAAAGATAAAGAAGGACAAGTTTCATTATTACTGTACCGGCGTGGATTCGAACCCACGTAGTCAAGATAGAAAGCAACTGTCGCTAACCACTCGGCCACAGCGCCGGTTGACTGGTGTACTTCCAATTTTCCTTATGAGGTCGGTGTATTTCAAGGGGATCCTCTGTCAGTGGCTATTTTTGACATGGTTTTCAACCTTTACACTGATGCTTTAGAATCTCTCGCTCCAACTTGTGCCTATCAGTTTTCGTCAGTGGCTCAAAACTCTTTCTTGTGTAGTTTTGCTGATGACGCTGTCGTAGTCACAAGAGGTCCACATGAAATTAATGCTGTGTGCAAGCGAACAGACCAATTCCTCGAATGGTCTGGCCTAGAAGTCCATGCAGCAAAATGTTCAACTTTTTCACGTCGGAGGCTGATTCATCCAACTGTCTTTGACCCGGAAATCTCTATACAAGGGCAAAAGATTCCATTCTTGTCACACAAGAAAAGCTACAAGTACTTGGGTCTTCCAATTGCGTCTGATCTGTCTCATGCCGACATTTCAAGAGAGCTTCTGGAGACTACTAAGAATTTATTGAATAAAGTCGATCAAACAGCCGTTTCCCGAATGAATAAATGTCTTCTCTATAAGAGAGCGGTGCTACCGCGGCTTTCATGGTTACTGAGCATTGCATCTATTCCTTTGTCATGGATCGAGCAATCATTGGACAGTGTAGTCACGAAATTCTTAAAAAAATGGGTCGGTCTTGCTCATTCAGCAGCTGTCTCTCGCCTTTTCCTTAACACCAAGAACGGCGGCCTCCAACTTGGCCAACCGTCAGATTCTTTCAAGAGACTACAGTCTTGCAACCTGCTTCGATTTACTAAATCAAATGACGAATGCTTGAGAGCCCTGGCAACTATAAAGATTTCAAGAGAGACTGAGTTGTCATCAACCAGATTTAGTGCCGGCAGTTTCTTGGCAACTCTTGATACTTCGCCTGGGTGCCTGCAATCAAAAATAAAGAACATCAAAAAGACGATTACGGAATCATCAAATAATCGTCATTTGTCACATCTTACCTCCCTGTCTGTACAAGGTCAAGCGGCTCGATTCAAGGACGTGGAAGCTGAGCACTTTGCCTTGTCCCTAAAATCTCTACCCGATGACTTGTTCAAATGGGCAATAAATGGGCTCCAGGACACCCTCCCATCAGCAACCAACTTACAGTTGTGGAAGAAAATTTCGTGCAATCAATGTCCTCTCTGTCACCAACCCCAATCGCTGTGCCACGTGCTAAATGCATGTCCCAGTCTACTTGATCGAGGTTTGTACAAACAGAGACACGACAATACGCTGAGACTATTTGTGGACTTTCTAAAACGTCATCTTAGTCAACAGTTTTCCATAGTAGCCGACCTACCAGAATCAGTATACAATTTTCCTGTCGATATAACCTGTACCTGCCTTCGTCCAGACATTGTTGTTTGGAATGCCGTCCTCAAAAAGGCCTGGATGCTTGAGCTGTCGGTCCCATTCGAAACAGTCGTGGAAGAAACGAAGGCCCGGAAAGAACGCCGCTATGCCCAACTTGTCAAAGATGCTAACCATCAGTATAAGACGGAGCTTTTGCATCTCTTGGTTGGGTCGAGAGGATTGATTTTTCCTGAAACTCGACGAGCAGTCTGCATGTTGTGCAAGCCTCTTCAACGCGACTTGGACGATCTGTTTCAAGCTGTCATTCATTCCACCCTGAAAGACTCTTTTCGATGCTGGTTGGCAAGAAGAGACAACATCTCTTAACTTAAAAGTGTTTTTTTGTTGTTGTAATTTCTGCTTTTAATCATTTGTGATGTATAGTCTTCGACTGGACCTCTACATAGCACTCCAGAACTCTACTTCTGTTATAGTGCTACCAGTCCTGTAGACGCTTATTGTACTGTATCGTTCGGTATATTACAATAAAGGACCTTCCATAGATTACTTGTTTACTTTTTTTTCTCATTTTCTCATTGCTGAATTCCTAAGTGCGTATGTCAATAGTCAATTCCACGAAAGAAGTCAACTACAACAATCTGAACGTCACCCATGACATAGTTTGGAGACCTGGATATTGCACATGCTGCCAATTTTATAAGATCAGGAGAGTAAACTAGCTGACAAAGCAATTTCAGCAAGCGTTGAGAAAACAAACACAGTGATGTAAAAATCACAGAAAGAATATTGTCATTGTCGTATGGAGCACTTCCGAATCTTGCAGTACATGTACCAAGCTCGACGACTTGTCATGATTTGATGCGTCGTATGTTACAAGTGATCGACAGGTGGGTTTGTATGTGTACTGCTTTGATTCTCTTTACAGAATCCTCTCTTGTGATTGCGGCATGTGCTTCTAATTTATTACAAGTCAAAAAAAGATCGCTGTAAGACCAAGAAATTACCGTAATTACAGCTATCAAAGTGGTGTTGAGATAGACAAACACAGGCTGGGGAAAGTCATCCACAACACCAAGACATTTAAAACAAACGGGTCGTAATTACTTTGTACATGCTCCAGGATCCGATAAGAGGAAGAGCAAAAAACGCTGCATAGAACTCTATCTCAGGATTATGCACACCAGAGACGTTGCTGACGTAAATAATTTCTGGATGGTTTTGCTACAGACGAGTGTTTCTCAAGGCTCAATGAATTAACAGAGCGTGCACAATGCAGCAGACAGGAGGAATAAGCATTGTGACGAGGACTCTCTGCATGCAGTTAACAGGTGAAACAATGAGAGTATAATGCACCGCTGACAAAGGTGTTCAAAACAGTAATCGGGTGACTTGGAAGACTGAAGACAAAGTTACAACATCTCTCTGCAGGATGGATGTCTCCAGATGGCGAAGTGCCGTCATTGAACGCACTTGACACACTCACTTCCCTTGAAGCATGGTTGCAGTGCCATTGCTAAACAAAATACATACTCCTCCGGAATTGCTCGAAAGGCTACGTAACGTTTACAGTTCTGGCCTGGTCTGAGTAAGCCCAAACCACAGAGCACTGCGTCAATGCAAATATTGATGTGCATCAACTCGTACGGCATTCATTGCACTTAGCTGTAGTCTTACAGCATTCCTCAACATCGTTTTCTAAGTAGAAAGTTTACCTCAATTTTGTAGCTAAACGTGCAACTCCAAGCTACTAAACATCAACAATCAACTTTATTCTCGTATACCACACTGTTTCGAGACTATTATCAACTGGTTCATCAAACAGGTTTATATTGTCAATGTCCATTGTGATGCCCTTTTATGTCGACGCCAATGCTACTGCATTTGGTCTTACAGGTGAAGTCGTCTTCATGGAAGTCAATTGGTGGTTTGCAGCAATCGCTACAAGAAGGAGCACATCGCGAAAGGCAGCAACAAGGGGTTTTGTCAAGTACACAATAAAGAGGTCAAACTCAGACACCGTCTTGGCACACCAAACCGTGGGTAAACATCTTCTCTGGCTTCACGAGGTCAAAATTGGTTCCCGTTCAGTACCTCTCAGCCTTTCTGACCAATTCCCATCAGCATCTCTTTGTCTGGCTTACGCAAGAGGTTAGACTTGGCAATGGCAAACATGGTCAGGACAAAACAAACCACAATCTTCATACTTCATACGCAGATTTGACTCTGAATGAGTTGTAGTAGGGCAGCTGCTATATATAAGAAACGAAATGGGCGTGGATAACCACTTGCAACACTTGCAAGTTGCAACACTTACGTGTAGAACAATTCAGACAGCGTTTGGTCAATTAATGATAATTTCATCTGAATCAGGTAAACGTGAAATGTACGCATGTACAACAGGTTAGTACATATATAATGTGAGATTAGTTTTGAGCGTCAGGTTGCTATAGGTTTCACACATGGAGCTGGAATGGGTCTCACATGTGGAGCATGAATGGGTTTGTGGGTAGTGCTGGGATAGGCTTGGCAGGTGGAGTTGGAGTTAGAGTGGCCTTACACAGCTTGATGTGCCGTTGAAGGCTACAGGCTTGGGAAACGGTCATTGAGCAATGTTAACAGCGGTGGATATTGGCCGCATTATTGATATCTTTGATATGTAGAATGTGTTGTCTTCAAACATTCCAATGGTCCTAATATTAGGGTGGTGGGCAAGATGGTAGGTTAGATGCCACTCAATTCTTTCGGAGATCAGGGTCGGCCCATACACATAAATTTTTTGAATTGTTTTTCGATTTCAACGAGATTGAGTAACTTCTCGGACACCGTAGAAGGATGTGGCGAGCTCTCTGGCTTTGCTGTTGCTTCGCTCTGCTCACGCTTCTTAGTGTACGGCAAGACAATGCAACAGAGATAAATTGTTGCTCCACATGTTCAGGGCAAAGAGCTCCTTCTGGCGTATGTAGCCAATCCGGAAGTTGACGTGTTGTAGGAAGCTCCACATGTGAAGTTGGTAGATCAACTTGACTTTCTTCAGATTCCTGTGCATAAACTTCTGTGGCTATATACTACAATAGTTCACCTCTTGGAAGAACACCCTCGTGAGTGACCACCTCTTGCTTACGACCAGTTTGGCTTGGCACCGACAAAATTTGCATTGCGTGTAACCCTCTTCAGCGACCACCCATCTAACGCGACCAGAAACCACCAAAGTAAGCTCAAAGCTGTCACGTGTCCCCGTCTTAAACGACAACTTACTGTAGCATTGCCTGTCTCCGCCACTGAACAGATACATCCGGGTATGTACAATGAAAGGAGTGTCCTCATGATCAACCATAGTACAGTAGCACGTGTGCGTACGCAGGTAGTCGAATGTCGCCTCAAAAACGGAAGATCCTAGCCCTTCATGAAAGGATAGCAGTGCTGGACAAGACAAAAACGAAAGCCGTTCGTGTCACTCAATCGCTGATGATCTCAGCCTAAGTAAGACACAACTTCAAGAAATTGTAAGAAACAAAAAGGAGCATTAGACAGGAATGGGAAACCGAAAGTCGACCAGAGAAGAAATACAGCAAGGTCAGAAAGTTGTGCTATGAAGATTTGGACAGAGTTGTTTGGGAGTGGTTCACTTCAGCGCGGGCAAAGAACATTCCGATAAGTGGCCGCATAATCCAAGAACGAGCCCTCATGTATGCTGAGCAGTTGGAACACGGTTCCTTTCAGACTCTAACAGATGGTTGGATCGTTGGATGAAGCAACACAATGTTCTATTGATCAGTTTTTCTTGTTAAATTAATGAATAGATGTACACACAAACACAACTCTCCTTTGTCCAGACCTCCCCTGTCCAGACACCTTCCTCTAACGGACACCTAGTCCAAATGACATCAATGTCTTGGACTTTTCGGAAATGAAAACGTTCCGTGCGTATGAGTCTACAAGACCAGGTTCAAAGTGTCAAGAAAGTATTCAAAGACGTGTTATCAAAAATTTATAGCTTTTAAGTTAACAGTCAGCAAGATTTGGAAAGACCAAAAGAAATTGTACTGATTTGCATGCAACCTTCAAAACTGAGGAACAAGAGGCAGTGAAATATTTCTGGGAGATACGAACGTATCCCATTTATGAACAAGGTAAGTCCCGTGGTGTCCGGATAAAGAAGGTTCGAGTGTACAAAGTTATATTATAATTAATTATAATGAAAACACAATATCAAATGCGTCTGCCACTATATACATTATCAAGGGTGTAACTAGCCTTAACCAAAATATACCAAACTCTAGAGACAACTGACCAAGTCTATAATTACCTGTTCCGAGTAATCACCTATGTTCTCTTGATGGTCTTGAAGCCTGCTGGCTAAGTCACAAATACTTAGAAATTTTTTATTAACAAGACCAATAAAAAGTTTTCTTAATAGTACGGCTACTTTTTCAACAGAGGCACTTGCCTTGGTTGCGTCATTCGTAGTTATATGCCCAAGATTATGTAGTAGATTTTCTTTACACGCATGAAGTAGGGTCCAAACCAGTTAAAGTTAACAACCGTCTCGATGTGTTCCTTTATTAACATCAATATTCCATGTCGAAACGTATTGTGTGTGTGGAAGCCCATTTCTTTTTGTTAGAGTGCGAGTCGGTGGTCGTTTCCGTCGTTTCCAGTCAGAACACTACTGTAACGTTAGCGCATGCGCACCTAGGCTTCATAAGCAAGTTTTGAAATTTCCTCAACTGATTCAATGTTGCTGCAAACCAGACAATAGTGCCTGGTAGGACTCCAAAGACGAACCTGTCACTATCACCTAAGCTTAAATAATCTGTGAAGGCGGGGACTTGATGTGTTGATTTCCGAACAAGCTGCTTGACTGAAGGTATTGGACTAGTACTTTCCGTACTAACTCATTGCCTTTTTTGAATTGCTTGAATGAACTAGCTATATCTAAAGTCTGTCCCAGCATTAAAGTCACAACCGAAAACGGGCAGCTGAGGGGCCACTTTGGAAGATACGGGATTGATACGGGCATCATTGGATAGCTCTTGATTCCCTTTATTCAATTATGGCAACGTGTTGTTCATAGGGTGTATTAGAGAGGAGATACAGCACACTTTGGAAATATAATGAGATAGAGGGTGGAGTTATGTCAATCAACGTTCTCTAAATGCATAGCTTGCCAAATTAGTTTCAACTCTTTAAGATAAAGACTGTAATTGAGACTGAAGTTGATACTCTAATGGACATATAAATTAGCTACCTGCTGTTGCTACGCCCTGTACAATACCAAAGGTCAACAGTTAGTCACTTTCTGTATCGCTAACAGTTTCTTCAGACTCAGAGCTCGAGGTGTCGCCATGGCCTACTTCTATTACCATTCGCTCAACTAGGTCGTCCATCAGTCCGTCTACTTCCCAATAGTGCTTCTCCACCTTTTCTCTTACATGTTCCACACAGCCAGCCCATCGATCTGGTGTGACTTCCAGCATTCCTTCTCTGGCAAGTTGCAAAATGTTCTCCATAGTAAAACCACTGATCCCTGTATTCTTTCTAGCTGCATAACCTTTGACTTGTGCCCATGCGAGCTCTATAGGATTTAGTTCACAGTGACCAACAGGGAGACGCAAACAGCTGTGTCCCTTTTCTTGTGCAAAGACGTCTGTTTGGTATACAGAAACAGGATTGGTTGCCCAAATTAAGAAATATAGTTCAGCTTTTAACATCTTCTTTTCATGGCGAATTTTATGCTTTGCAAGCCAGTCTAACATATCCTGTTTTCTGCTTGACTTGGTTGGTATTTTTTCAACAACTGCGTTGTGGTACTTGGCATTATCCAACACAATCACAGATCGAGGTGGACAGTTTGGTAACAGCTTCTCTCTAAACCACTCCATGAAATGTAAAATATTCATTTCGTTGTGATAATCGCCTGAGTCTCTTTTGCCAACAAAAATCAGTTCAGCTCCATCAATCCACCCTTGCTCACAACCTGCATGAAGGATTATGAGTCGTTTTCCTTTACCACTAGGAATCTTGAGGCCACCTTTCCCGTCATAGTCTGTCCAGCATTTTGTCACTGTATGGTGCTGATTTAGCCATGTTTCATCAAGGTAGATAATAGGCCTACCTTCTGATCGAAATCGTTTGATTTCTTTCAGGTATTGGGCTCGTGAGGCCACAATGCGGTGCTGTTCGTATAAACATTTTTTTCTGTTCATAGTTTTATGTCGAAAGCCCATTCTGCTAATGATCCTATGCAAACTTGCCCTTGAATATGGAAACTCCTCTTCTTCTACTAGAGCAGCGTGGAGTAGTGTTAATGTGGGGAAGACTTTGTCAGTGTAGAATTTATGAATTCTTCTCCTGATTACAGCCTCTTGAAAATTGTCTGTGTACTCTCTAACTGGTCCACTGTGTTCTTTTCTCCCTCTCTTCCTTGGACTTTCAATATGTCCCTTATCTTTATGTTCTCTGCAGATTCTGTAGATTGTTCTCTGGTGCATCCCTGTTGCTTCTGCTACTCTCTGGATCGGTTTGTCCAGAAGGATGGGGCCATCCTCCTTTTCTTTCACAAAGAAATCTCTCACGGAAAGCACAATTGACTTTTCTATACTTCTTATATGTCTTCCTGATTGTGTTGCCATTGGAAAATAGATAGAAAATATTCAAACACTAGCAGACCAGAATTAAAACTGAAAGCCAAAACTGACAATGCAGAGAGCGTTGGGTGTAGGCAATGCGTGGGACCTCCAAATGGAATCTCTGGTGACTGCTATAAACTTGTTACGTCACCTGCACTACACAGTCTGTTTCCGGTTTGGATACTGTTATCATTTTGCTTCTGAAAATGCATCTGAGTTCTGATTGACTGCAGACTACTAAGTTAGAACTTGGACTGTAACAGTTATGGGGCTTATTGAGTTCCAACCAGCCGCGTAAAAGAAAATGCGTTGCAATTATTTTTACACAGCTGCAAAGGACAGATGTCCGCTAATTAGGCAGGCCCTCCCAAGTTGCACACCACATAGATCTACTGAAGAACTTCTTGTAGCCAAGCTACTGTAGCTAAAAGATTCGGATGTTGTGGGTACGTACAGGGAACACTTACTTATCTAGTACCTGTGTTAGTTTACCTGGAGGGGATAGTAAACTGAGGCTAACTGGATCTATAATTGATTGTTGCAACAACATTGCATATGGTCCTTACAAGGTGCAGGGTTTCCTCAGCCACTCCCAAGTTACTCCCCCAAACCCATTATGACTTTAATTCTGGGACAGACTTTAGTGCAGACCCGACAACCAGTTATCATATCGAGGTAACGTTTCTGTCAATTAAAGTAAATCGGAACTAAAGAATTTATCGATCGTGCTCAACTCTCAACTCTGGTCATCAGAATGAGGTAAAGTGGAACAAAAGTCTGCGTTGTTTCCTTTTTCAGTTGCATTTTTGGACTCGTAGCCGTTACTCGTCCAGAAGACTTGGGATGATAGGCAATTTTCACACTATGATGTTGATACACGACCTGATAGTCATTGCAACTGTTTCAGGATAGTATCGTATAGCCTGTAACAGTGTCTAGTCTTTTCTATGTGCATGACTGAATGCATCCACTCCTCTTTAATTTTAATCCCGTAATTCCAAACCATTTCATCAAGTCCGTTGGTCTGTTGGTCTGTTGTTTATGCCTTTCTGACTTAATGTTTCTACTGTTTTAATAGACTAGCTATCTTTGATCTATCGAGTTTCTTAGTAATGGTATACCTCATGACGGTCAAAAGAGACTGTGGTACCATTGTGCAGACAGCCACGTACGTGACAGCAAGTCATTTGTAAATACTTGTCAATGGATAATGCTGATATTTGTAAAATAGGTGTATTGCATGCACGTCGAATGATGGAGTGCAAAGAGTTTTGTCGGCTTGGCTTGTTTATATGTGTTGACACTGCAAGTAATCTCTTAATATATGATCACGAAAAGTTTGAATGTAAGCTGAGAACATCTATATCTCATCAGTGATGATACAGTAGAGTATTTGCTGGCGGGTTTAGCATTGCAGTTAGAAAGCTCTTCCAAGTAACTGTGGTTCCCTGGCTTACGTCACCTTTGGATCCATCTAAGAATTCACAAATGTGTTTGAACCATAGCAGACTAATCTAATGTAGTTTATCAACCTCAAGGAGGTTTCAGTAGCTGATAATGCGTTTCAAAATGTGGCAACCGATGTGTTAATTGTAGTTAAGTTGATGAGCGAGAATTTCTAAGGGTGACAGATATAGAAAAAAGGATTCTGAATTGTGGTAGCATACATAGCAATGATTGCAAATAGCTGATTAATTCTTCATAAATATGGAACATAATGTGGTGCACGTCACTGAACAGCACCTTCCAATCCAACTGTATGTGTCGTAACCAATCTCTACCCAACAAACTAGGTCTGTTTCTTTCCACCACATGTAACTCCAGTTGTTTAGGAGAAGCATCGATAGTCTCCAACCCTCTAATTACGCTGCCTCCATATGCTTTCAGTATGATGGCACTCTCTCTAAAAAGTGGAGGAGACGGCCCCACACATTGTCTTGTACATTGTGGTACTAATTACTGTCACTGCTGCTCCTGTGTCTTGTACATATGACGAGCTCTGGAATGCTACAGCATTCCCATCACACTGTAATTACCCAAGGTCACCTGACTACTAAATGACCACTTAGCTCACCAAAGTATTCAACGCTTATTGGCAAAGCGGCAACACGACAACATCAAAGCAACTGTAACAGACCCTTCCCTGCTGTCTGGATGTCGAAAGGAGGGGATGGCTACACAAACTAGCTCCAGGAGATTGCTAAAGTAGGCAGAGTTTTTCCTGAGTAGGTCACGTGAGTCCAGCTGCTAGTTAAGTGTGTGTCCAATAAATTGGCAACTCCTGATGATTTGGGTTTAGGACTATTAGGGTGTGTGAGTGGGTATGTGTGCACATATGTGGTGCTGTAGCTTAATTGGTTAGAGAGTGCATTTGGAGAATGAAAACATCTGGGATTTGGCAGGGTTGCAGGTTCAAGCCACAGTGATGGCGATCTATGGCATAATTTTCTTAAGCAAGGAACTTACAGACAATTGCTTCTCTCGACTCAAGAGTATAAATGAGTACCTGTTCATTGACTGGGATGGACATGACCGTTGGCTTGGCAGTGACATCAGGCAGCGAATGGGTACCTGTGGGCCTTGGTGCCCAGCACTAGAGCTGTGCCATTGTCAGTGCACCTGGATTACTCCGGTAAAGCTCCAGGTGGAATGTAGCAATCACCTAAAGTCTCCACATACAGTAGAAGCAGGCAAGCTATCTCCACACCTGACCTAAGGTCAACATCAAATGACGTAAAGGGCTTAACATTTGTCCATTTATTTTGTCCATTTGTGTGTGCACACTAACATGCATACACACATAATAGTTACCATGGCCTATAAATCGTAGTGTTACTCAACTGAAATAAACAAATTAGCTAATTTGAAAATAGGTAACACACATCACAAATACACATAAAAGTAGTTTGATAAATGGCAAAATTACAATATAACTGTAATATTGAGTACAGTTAGACTATAAACAAACATCTATAGTTACAGTCTGCCTCACTCTGGAGATGTACAGATACATGTGTCTCTTGAATGAATAACAGAAGAATGTTTTGTGCTTGCAAAACTGACATGCACTAATGTTTCTTAACTGGAGATTTCTTCATATTTCTCCATTTGTCTTTCAAATTTGAAGCTGTTCTGTGGTGACTAAATAGGAAGTCTTGTTTGATTTGTGACCACCGATGACCATAATGAGACACTGCCAAACGAAGTTTGTTTTCCTCAACTTCAGTAAATGGCACTCTCGTTCTAGTAGTTGCCACATCTTTCGATGACTTCTGCTAAAGATCAAATTTTAGTTAGAGAAAGAGTTGACTGTTGTAGAACGTTTCAATGCCAAAGTTACACAGGTGTCTTCCTACAGTAGATGTGATACAACATGTGTAACAAAACGAAGCGAATAAACAATAAGAGAACCTTCTACGATTTGAAGGAAAGCAACTACAAATTATACCAATCTTGATGTGCCTTATGACAACAGCCTATTTGCAAAATATCTAGTTTCAAAAGGAAAAATTACAGTATTTCCTTCAATGAAACGCCATGCTAAAATAGAACCTCATGCTCGAATAGAACACCTTGCTAGTGTCTTTCTTAAAAATAGAATGCCATGCTTAAATAGAGTGGCAGCTCTGGGAATTTCGTGTACAGCTTCAATTGACTAATGGTATATACATGTATTTGTCCATGTTTATGGATAAACTGATAAATATGTCACCGTTGTTTCAGAAGAGATGTTCAAAAATAGAGCGCCATGCTCTAATACAACACCATGCATTAATAAAACGCCACTCGAGGGTCTTCTTCCAAACATGATAAACACCATGGCATTCTAGTTGAGGAAATACAGCAAGTGCACACAACAAAAAGAAATGCAGCAAGTGTAGACAACAAGACAAAACATAAAAGAAAAGACAGCAAGCATTAGGTATATTGTGGCTTACACTAAGTCAATTGCATCCCTTTTCTACTACCATACTCACTTAATTATTACCTCACACCAATGGTTGGCCAGAGTCAAAGGTAAAGTATGGGATAAGGACTTTTCAAAAATTGACACCCAAAGTTAATTGGTGGAAGTGATTAAGGTAAACAGCATGCTGCTATACTAATACAGCTTCAAACCAACGTCACTAAATAAAATAGTCAAAAAAATCTTTCATACTGTATGCAAGTCATAAAAATCTTGAAAACATGGTTGACAAGGATGTGTGAGTTGAAGAATATTAGAATTTCAACAGGCACAAATCTAGCAAACACCTAGACACTGTGAGAGTGGAAATTACCACTAACTAAAGACTAACAGCCTTGGACAAAGTCGAGGCTGGATGCTCACAGAAACCTTGGGGTAATAGTCAAGCAACTATGGTAACATGGAAGCAGCAAGTGGCTTTTCTGCCAATGAACTCTTTTGAGTAAAAAAAAGATTGTTCTCAAAGGAGCATTCTGGAGATATGCGCTACAGTGTGTAGCTGCTGGCTCCATCTTCTCTTGCTAATGGGAAATCTATACTAACCAAGTTGGGTATCTGGTCGCTATCTCAGAGCAAAAGCTGACAGGGCCATTTGAAGAGTTTCATCTTCCAAATGAAGGGGTTTTTGCACACCATCAGATAACGTGAGTCATACTGATGTGTTCACATTCCCGGAAATGGTCTCTCTGTTGTTTCTGTCGCTCCAAGAGCGATGGAAACCTTCGTGCTATTTTCAGACTATATGCAGACTGATCTTCTTTTCATGTGATGTAATTCCGGCAACATTCAAGAGAATTGGTGTCTTGTGAGATTCTTTGGCGTTAAAGGCAATGGACGCTGTCGTCGATTGTATTCTAACAGTCTACAAAGCACTCATCAGTACGCAGGAACACTTTCAGCGAACTCCCTTAATCACCAAACCTCACTATTTTGGCTGTGCACTAAAGCTGCGCAGTTTTCCGGAGTGCTCCTTTAGAGAATGCCAGAATGCAACAAGTATCCAATGTATCAAGCCTTGTCATGATCCCACGTCTATGTGTGCAGATTTACTGTCTCCCTATGCGTACCAGGTTACTGGTAGCTATCTCAGCAGCTACATTTTTGTACCGGTCTTCCTTATCCATGGAGTTTCAGTTATCCTTTTATGAATAAACATCAAATCATAGCACTACATACAGTACAGACATGGGTATAATGTTGAGGGTAAACAAATTGGAAAAGTACTACATCCTCACTGCACATGTGTCCCAGAGGTATTGTAACTATTTGTCTGCTATTATGATGGTGTAGGAACATCAGTAATAAGGTTTAGTGCTGGTTTTGGTTAGTGTACATCATTACTTTCTGCTCTCTGATGTGATGTCAGCACTTAGACAGACTGAATACTAATCCGAAAAACTTGGATCATATTACATACACATAAAAAGGTACCTCCTTAAGATCACTTTTATACTACACTCACTTGATTGTACCCGCTCACAGTGACTGGCTAGAGTTAGCAGTCAAGTATGAGTTGAAGTTATATTCAAATTGACACTTAAGTTGGTAGCTGGCAAGAGTGATTTACTTAACTTAAAGAGCATTCTGCTACTTTTGTACAGCTTCAAGCCATCACCACTCCCTAAAATATAGAAACCTAATCTTCAACAAGGTATCTGAGTCGCTAAATTAAACCTTCAACACGTGGTAACCAGCCAAGGACAAGTTGAAGAACATTAACATTTCTAAAGGTGCAAATCTACTGAACAGTCACTGTGGAGTAGTTATACATCAATTAGTACTAATTAAGAATTAAACAGAGTAAAAAACTAACAACTTTGAACAAAGTTGGGGCGAGGCTTACTTCAACCCTGGGGTACTAATCAAGCAAGAGCAGTATATAAGACCACTAGCCCATTGGCCCGTTCTCTGCACAAGCCATTTAGATTATTAGCTGTTAGTTAATTAATTTATTGTTGTATGCATTCATGAAGTACATCTCATTCAGAATTAGCAGCTGAGAGCAGAAATCTCATAAAGTTAATTAATTTAACATTGAATGCAAATTTATGTTGTTGAAAGTACATTCCGCTCTGAGAATTTATCCTTAAGTGTACACGTGTATATCTCGTTCACACACATTTTTCCTCCATTCTGAAGAATTAGCAGCCGGACATAATTTTCATGAAGAATTTCTTTCAGAGTTACATGTATCCCGTTTAATAATATCCCATTCTGAGATCAATTATCTCAAAGTACAGTGTAGAATATACATGTGTTACAGATCCCGTTCTTTGCCTGGGTTGATTGCATTATTGATTGTTAGTTAATATCTTGTTTGTCAGTTTGAAACTTGTTAGTGTGACCTGCTTCACTTGAGAAGATAAGCATATCCTGTTAATCACTCAGGTTGATTGGATTATTGATTGTTAGTTCATATCCTGTCAAAGAAAAATGAGAATGTAAGCAAGTTCCCCTTCAAAAAATCTGTAAAAATCCGGGCAGCAGGAACTTGATAGTCAAATGCAGTTATGTCCTCACCCGAATAATCTGTTCCCCATATATACATGTATACCAAGGATATTTCGTTGAAGACCAATGATAATCTACGTAATCAAGAGTCCCATTCTGAGAAATTACTTAACTGAGCGTTCTGTTCCGAAAAAGTGGCAGTGAGTAACATTTATCCAGGCAGAACAAATGGAAAGTCAATGTTATTTCTTACTCACTCGTATATAACGCAATCAAACATCTCGTCTCAAAGCCATTTGACAGTCCCATTGGACGTCGTCGCTTCGAAGACGTGTATGGTAATTAGTAGAGTTATTAATATTGATCACTGACTGTAGAGTAGAGTGTATGAACACAAGGTGAGTAGTAGTGCTGTACACTAGAGTAAGGTGTATACCAAGAGAGTAACACATATACGATACATGGTGTCAGGAGTGAGTCATGTCTGAACATGAAGAGAACGAGCTTGAGTTGCCACCTGTGGAAATGGCAGCGCAAGCTACAGCCATTATGCCCGTACTACGAAGCAATGTTCCGTTG
This sequence comes from Corticium candelabrum, assembly GCF_963422355.1. Taxonomy (NCBI): domain Eukaryota; kingdom Metazoa; phylum Porifera; class Homoscleromorpha; order Homosclerophorida; family Plakinidae; genus Corticium; species Corticium candelabrum. Next base: position 1,854,318 of record NC_085103.1, read on the forward strand.
CCGCATCAACTCAAAATGACAGGCAACGTGTCGGTGCAGTGGAGGCAGTGGAAGCAAGTGTGGGACTCATGAGTTGGTTTCAGGATTGAAGAGCCAATCAGGTGAGTACAGAGTTGCCACATTCATTACGTGTATTGGCCCAGATGCTCTGGAAGTATACAATATACAATGCGCTCCCGTTTGAGACGCCAGCTGATGCGCAGGACATTCAGAAGGTTCTTGGTCTAATGGAAGAGAATTTTATAGGAGAAACGAATACGATATACGAGCGCTACAATTTCCAGAGGAGGCAGCAAGAGGACAACGAAGCGATTGATCAGTATGTTACTGCACTGAGAAATCTTGCTCGCACATGCTCGTTTGGAACAAATGTAGATGAACGTTTGAGAGATCAGATTGTCTATGGAGTGAAACCGAATGTGCTACGAAAGCAACTATTACAAAAGAAGGGTTTGCCATTAGCTGAATGCCTAGACATGTGTAGAGCCTATGAGGCCACCACACAGCAGATGAAAGTGATGACAGGAGAAGAGTTGGTACATTCCGTGAGTAAACGGCGAACAAAGCCTGAGAACTCTAGGAAGTCATCAGACAAGGAACGTAAACAAACACAGAGGACTCTCACGGGTCAGAGTCAGAACACGCCCAAACCAGAGTGTCAATATTGTGGTTTGACACATGAACAAGGTGCAGACAAGTGTCCTGCATACGGCAAAGAATGCACGTATTGCCACAAGAGGAATCATTTTGCTCGGAAGTGCAGATCAAAGCGACAGAGAAATACACGACAGCGAGTACCTGTAGCTACCAACAGAGATGAAAGCGAAGAAGATGATGAATGCCTGACTCTTATGCTGACTCCGCCTCAACAGGATGTTCAGGTGATGCAATGCAGAGACAACTATGGGTGGAATTATCAGCGCCAGGTCTATGCCAACATGTACATCAATGGAAAAGGTGTCAAATTCCAGCTTGACACGGGCGCCACGTGCAACGTGCTTAAAAGGAATGACATTCCAAGAGAGACCAAGATTATGTCCACAGCACAGATGATAACTTTGTATGATGGAAGCAGAGTTAAGCCATACGGCAAATGCAAAGTGAAAATGACAAATCCTAGAATAGAGAAAACGTATGGTGTGCAATTTGTTGTGATACAAGATGCGCAAAATTCAATTTTGGGCTCAGCTACTGTGCAACAGATGGGTTTGTTAACTGTTCACCATGAGATGATTCAGAAGATAGCCACTGACAAAGAGGTTAAGCCGAGGAGCAAAGAGCACACACACCCAATGCTGCAGAAGTACCATACAGTATTTGAGAAGGCAGTCGGTCTTCTAGGAAATGATCTACATCTAGATGTAGACCGATCAAGGAAACCAGTCCAGATGCCAGTGAGGCGCATCCCAGTTGCTATTAAAGGAAAGTTGAAAGCAGAACTTGATCGTCTTGAGAAGCTTGGTGTACTTGGAAGAATTGATGAGCCTACAGAATGGGTATCGAGTTTAGTGATTGTCAAGAAACCCAATGGCAGTTTGCGATTATGTTCGGATCCAAAGCCATTAAATGCAGTTTTGAAAAGGAGCCATTATCAATTCCCAACGTTGGAAGATCTATTACCACAATTGGCTAATGCGAAAGTCTTCAGCGTTGCAGATGTCAGGAATGGGTACTGGCATGTTCCTCTTGATAGAGAGTCGCAGAAACTCACCACGTTCGGTACACCTTTTGGGAGATACTGTTGGCGAAGAATGCCCTTTGGTATCTCAGTTGCACCAGAAATATTTCAACAACAGTTACAAGAGGCCATTGAAAGTCTAGATGAAGTGTTTGCAATTGCAGACGACATACTCATTGCAGGCAATGGCATTACCTATGCAGAAGCAGTTAAGGATCACGACAGGAAACTTGAGATGTTTTTGAAACAATGTCAGAAGAAACAGATTTGTCTGAACAAGGATAAGTTTCGATTGAAATTAAGATCAGTAGCATACATGGGTCATCTACTGACTGATGAAGGAATTAAACCAGATCCTAAGAAGATAACAGCGATACATCAGATGCCGAAACCAACTGATGTTGCAGGAGTTAGACGCATGCTTGGTATTGTCACATATTTGGCAAAATTTCTGCCACAACTGGCTACTATGTCAGAGCCTTTGAGACAGCTGACCAAACAAGATGTTGAGTGGACTTGGACTTATGAACATGACAAAGCGATAGACAGTATCAAGAAAGCAATCACACAGGTTCCAGTTCTCAAGTACTTTAATGACAAGGAAAGAGCAACTCTTCAGTGCGATTCCTCGGGACTAAGAATTGGAGTAGCACTAATGCAAGGAGGACAACCAGTGGCTTATGCCAGTCGAGCTTTAACTTCTACGGAGCAGCAATATGCGCAAATAGAAAAAGAACTGCTATCAATATTATTTGGTCTAGAGAGGTTTGACACATACACATTTGGACGGCAAGTCAGAATACAAACAGATCATAAACCTCTTGAAGCTTTGCACAAGAAACCGCTACACTCCGTTCCCAAAAGATGGCAACGAATGTTTCTACGCATGCAGCGTTATGATGTGACCGTAGTCTACAGAAAAGGCAAGCACATGTTCTTAGCAGATACCTTATCGAGAGCCTATGTAGCTGATGAAGGCAGTGATACATGCCTTGATGGAGAAGTGCTACATCTGGATGATGAGGATGCAACAGAGTATCTACCTATGACCCGAACTAGTATTGATATGTTACAGCAAGGAACACAGACAGATGAAACACTGATGCAGATGAAGAATATGATTCAGAATGGATGGCCAGAGCACAAGAACAATGTTTCACAGTCAATTAGGCAGTACTATGATATTAGAGATGAGCTGTTATATCAGAATGGTATCATCTTTAAGTGTGATAGAGTCATTGTTCCTCATAGCTTGAAAGCAGCAATGCTAGATAGAGTTCATTATGCTCATATAGGCATGAACGGCTGTCTGAGACAAGACAAAGAGTGTATATACTGGCCCGGCATGGATGCGGAGATACGAGAGTATGTATCTAGATGTTCTACTTGCAGAAGCTTTGATGTAAAGCAGCCCAAGGAGTCTTTGATTAGTCACACTTTTCCTCTACGACCATGGGCAAAAGTTGGGACTGATATTTTTCATTTTCAAGATTATGAGTACCTGATGACTGTGGACTATTATAGTTCTTTCGTGGAAGTCGATCGCCTGGAAAAGGCCACTTCAAAAGAAGTCATCAAATGCTTGAAGAGACACTTCTCATGGTATGGCATCCCTGACACAGTTGTCAGCGATAATGGACCGCAATATTTGTCTCAGGAATTCGTTGAGTTTTCCAGGAATTGGTCGTTTCAACATACCGTCACAAGCCCATACTATTCCCAATCCAATGGCAAGGTGGAAGGATCGATCAAGACAGTCAAAAGAATGATGAAGAAAGGCGCTGCAACAGGCAGTAATCCGTGGTTATGTCTATTAGATTATAGAAATACTCCAACTGAAGGTTTACAATCAAGCCCTGTGAAGAGACTAATGGGAAGACGAACGAAAACGAGATTACCAACCCCAACAAGTTTGTTGAGACCTGAAATTCATGATGAATCGGAAGCTATTAGACGACAAAAGCTAAAACAAGCACATTACTATAACCAGGGAAGCAAGGATTTGCAACAATTGAAGCTGACACAGATAGTGAGAGCACAACCATCTGGACAACACAAGACATGGAGAAAAGCAATGGTGACTAAGCAAGTGGGAATAAGATCGTACGAAGTTGAAACAGAGGGTGGAACTTATGTACGACGAAATAGAAGACAACTACGAGCTACAACTGAAGATCACAACACCAGCACAGCTGATCCAGCAGTAACACGAAAACAATCAGATGCAGTGACCAAATCTAGTCCAACTACCAAGTCTATCATTGCACAACCAAGACCACAATTACAGCAGAAGCCTACCACCACCAGGAGCGGAAGAACAACCAGACCTCCTAAGTATTTGAAGGATTATGTAACAAAGTAACATATACTTTGGTTCACTTGTTTTTTGTTTTTTTTTAAAGAAAGAAGGATGTATGGTAATTAGTAGAGTTATTAATATTGATCACTGACTGTAGAGTAGAGTGTATGAACACAACGTGAGTAGTAGTGCTGTACACTAGAGTAAGGTGTATACCAAGAGAGTAATACATATACAATACAGACGTTGCTGCCATTGCAGGGAAAGGTGTATTAAACGTGGCAGTTACTCAAAGAGCAAAAATAGGCCGATTTTGCTTTGTCAATATTTCTACAGTCACTTTGAGACATTGTCACTTCAAAGACATTACTGGGGTTGTGGGGAATAAGCATATCGAGCATGACAGCTCTTTGACATGCGTACAAAGATGAATCAAGATATATTTCAAGGCCCAGCCAAAAGATATCTTGCCTTCTTCAACGTTCCGGCAACAAACGATATGCTCTGTGCATACAGTCTGAGGTCACGAATGGCCAGTTTAAATTAGGTAAAGATCCGATGTGTCGTTACAGAAAAGTTCACGCATAACTGGAGGCAGGTGTGATTGGCAGAAAATCACATCATCCCCATAAAAGTCTGGGAGATGCAGGGTTCAAAAACCGGTCGCCAAGTCGCCATATGGCAATCTCTAGACTAATCAAGCCTAGGAAGTTGCCATGCCGTACGAATGGTAAACTGTGACAAAGGTAGACTTCCCGAATTTCTGAAATTAGTAGGAGCTTGAAAACTAGCGACTGTGACGAAGGCAGACAATCCAAATTTCTGGAATTAGTAGGAGCTTGAAAACTAGTACAGCATATTCTGGGTACACAAAACCTGAACTTTTCTGTCTACATGAACGTAAACTGTCCACCCGTGTGTTCCGTGATCCTAGTGCGCTGAAGCACATGCACAAGGAATGACATTTACCTGCACCTGGGAAACACTTAGGTAATTAATTAATTAAAGAAACCGCACAATAAGCTCGATTTTGACTGGCTTCTCGTACAATGGCACGCATTCAGCACTTACAAAACTTGAAATGTGCAACAGAAGTTGAAGCCAGGTACTAGTTTCTTGCCTCGTTGCCAACTAGATTTGATGGCTAGGGATCTGACACCAGACAATGCTCCTGCAAATCTAGATCTGGGCACAGAAGGAAACTGCCTCCCTTTTCCGGGGCACAAAAATTGCCATTAAAAACTACGGCTTCGCACTGTTCTTGAGCTCGTGCTTAATAACATCAGTTGCTGCAAGGATCGAGCTGACAAGGTGTCAATGGAGTCTGGTTTCTCTCTGCCTCACCATCTATTTGTCTAGTGTTACTTATGGTAAGAACTTCAAGTGTGAGACAACGAAAATATGGCATGTGTGCATGATGTCTGCACAAAGAGACCGTGGCCTTAGTGTAACAAACTGTTAGTCAGTTAGTCAGTTTATAACTCTAGGATGTCCCAACCCTTGAAACCTAGATATTACTCTAGAAAATGAAGCGCCTTCTGTGCCTGCATGTGGTGACATTGCCGCATCATACTATTGAACTAGGATGAGTTTAGCAAAAAGTAAGTAGCTATAAGACTGTTTGACTAATAACTTCTGAGCATCACAAGTAGGCGTGGCCCTCGTACATTTATTTAGCGCCATGGCATAATAAGAATTGCTTAGCCGTCCAACATTTCTTAGGTTTTTTTAGCCCTGAGATGACAACAATCTCTCTGTCGAGCTGCATGGATTCAGCACATGCAAGACAAATTCGTTGGCGCTACGACTTTCCTTCTCCTAATCGTATTTTACATACGAATACACATATACACACAGAGACAGACAGACAGAAACATCTTATATATATATATATATATATATATATATATATATATATATATAGAAAGATAGATAGATAGATAGATAGATAGATAGATAGATAGATAGGTGATCAACATGTTATGAAGCATAAAACCTGGTTTACAATATAAGCAAATTGTGTGAGTGATTGCTGGTAGCGCGAATGGACTGCTGTTCTCTCTTTCTGCTGCTGTAGCCTGTTTACAATATAACAGTGCAGGACAAGGGTTGTGTGTAACGTGAGTGCTAAAGAATTAAGCACGCTAAATTCTGTGAAAACTTCGAGATATGTTTCCCAAGACAGGTGATATGAAGTTCACGAATAATTGGCTGCTGTCCAGTGGTAGATGCTAGCCTTGCTGCTGAAATAGCACTTGATCATATTTTGAGCGGCTGTCCGTTGTCTGAGCAGCTGTCTGTTGTCTGAGCAGCACGCCCGTCTTCCGCTACTCTCCAGCTGTTTTTGCGTGTTACAATACAAGCAGCTCCAATAAAAAGATAGCATGTTTGAACTACTGGCAGCCGCTCACACAGCGAGTCATATTGTAAATCAGGCTTTAGGTATAACTCCATGTGCATACAGCAATATTCCGTCTTCCTAATGGCAAGCATCTCACCTGAAACATACGATACTTGTCCTTCAACTGAGCTGCAGTGCGAGAGCTGTGAAAGTTGAATGCATTCAGAATCACCTGCCATCGCTGACCAAACACTTGGACACCACGTTTTAGATCTTGTAGCTCCCATTTCGAGAAAGGCACAAAAGATGGCTACGTATTGGGACAATTAAAAAAGAAAAATGAAAAAATGAGAAAGCAAACCTGGCATACAGATTCATCTGAGTCCATAGGAAAATCAAACACTGATGCCTTGTTGTGTTTGTTCATCGAGCCATGCGAGATTCTGTCTCTTGTAGAATGTTCTCTGAGTTGCCGAGCCATTTCTTTATGATCTTCAACCATCTGACGATGATCAGAGCATGTGTGGCAACTTGACTTAAGAACATGGACAAAGTTCCAACTGTCAAGAAGAGGTCTATTTGCTTGCGGTGTACAAGCAGGGCATTGATCATTGTCACCATCTACTGACAGGACATTGTTTTCAGCTGACAAATTGCATGAGTGTGGCGAGGGAGAGGCAAACAGAGACTCTAACTGCAGCTCTTTCAAAGGAGGTCTGAGATTCAGCTTTGGAGTGCTTGTTCGAAAATTAGGTGTCATCCTTATGTTAGTGCTACCAAATGCAGAGTGAACAGGAGTAAAGGGCAAATAATGTGCTGAATGCAAAGATGGAGTAGAGACACATGGATGTTTTCGAAAGTGCAGAGGGGTAGCAAAAGCAAAGAGGTGTGTACTAGACTCTGTCTTCCTTCGCTTCCAGATTGGGGTTGAGCAGTTGGAAGGCAAGGATCTCGATTTCTGGACTTGATTATGAATAGACGGGACAGCTGTAGAGAGCAGTACATCAGGTTCTTCTTTGTCATATGATTGTGCCGACAATGTACCAAACATGGGGACATTGAATAAGCTCTGACTTCTAGATTGACTTGGCTCCTTCATAGTGACTATGTTTGAAGACCGATATGGTGGAGCGTTAAACAATGAAGGTGCAGTATGAGCATCAGTAAGTAGCGAAGCAATTTGATCCCCCTGTTGTTGGACGACGGCGTTGACATCTGCATCACCTAAAATGAGAAAGAAATCTGCGATAAACTGTAAAGTTGAGAAGGTGTGCAAAATGTGTTGCTTGTCACCTTCACAAGATTTGAGACAGCATTGCAATATATACGTTATGGCAAACTTCAACTGCTCACTCTGTCACAAACAAAGGTGCAGGATATAAACATTTATCTGCTTCTACAGGTCACTCGATGTAGAGTACCTCCAGTTTTTGATAGAATGACAATATCATTGTTACAATAATTTGGTGTCTGTATTTCAAGATGTTTGTCAATAAAGAAGAGGATATTAATTATTAATAAATTCCCAAAGAAGCATTAAAAGGACCGTAGCCAAAAGCATACATTTCCTAGTAAAATCAATTAATTAATCTGTTGGAGGTTGGCTAATTAATCTGTTTGCAAACATAAAAGAGCTGCACCCTAAAATCAATGTGAATAACGCCATTTGATAAGCACTTAACAGCAACAGCAGCAGCAATTTCTATTTACTTATGAGTCATAGTCTGTAAATGTTTTATATATAATCTTCAAGCCATTTCCAAGCTACAAAACCATATCACCATTGCAACCTAGTAACCCTATAAACTAATCTGGGCAACCTGGGTTTGTAGGTGTGCTTACATATATCAAAACTATTCTGTTTAGTGCTATTGCACACCCACTTGTCTGTATATTTGTCCTTCTGTCATCATGTCTGCCATTCTGTCACCTCTCATATAAATCTCATTGCAAGTTATCCGCATTACCTAAACAGTGTTCGAAATTCCCACTTGCCTACTCGACACTGGCGAGTTGAAATCAAAATCGGCGAGTGGAAGCTAGCTGTCCACTTGTGGGACTAACGGCAAAGTGGGTAGGAGTATACCTAATTTTAGTCAGGAGGTGATGAGTTTCACACATGTATGCTGTAGGGCTAATGTGTACTTTGGCACTTGACCTGTGTGGCAGACGTTGGCTGTTGTATGTCTACCTAATCTGATAAAATTATAACTGTACTTGAGTTGTCATTGTAAAAGGATAGTTACTATCTAAATCAGCAAGGGGTAAAAACAGTAAATAGCTAAATGCAGCTGCTAAAACTGCAATCTCATTTACACTTATCATATAAAAAACAACTAAAAGCCACCGCAAATAGATAGCTGAAGGAACCTGCTGTGGAAGAGTCTAGAGATTGCGGCTGCAAAATCTTGCTTGTGAAACCAGACATGCATGATGACTTCAGAGCTCGAAATAACAGCCCGACATCGGGCAATGTCCAATCAATATAGCTATTTGTCCGGGCAACTGAATCTATGCGCAGACATCCTAGTCCGGTCATCAATCTGAACTGTAGCCAAGGAATCTTGATTTTGTTAACCAATGTAAGCTTAGAACAAGCTAGAGCAAACTGTTGAGCATCTAACTTTAGCGTGTACACACACAAGGCAGTATCCTATGTCTGCTGCATCACAGGTGGTCACAGGTGAAAGTAACACGTTTAAGTCTTTAGGTGTTTTACAATAATAAACAGCTGATGTTGCCATTTTAGGTGTTGTGTTAATTAACATGTGGTTGGGTTGAATTCATATTTCTGGCAGTTGCAGGTCTTGAATGTGTCTAGCCATCCCATTCTTTGGCCAGCCATCCGTTGAGTGTAGTCCTGCAACTAGGCCACTGCCCATCTCTTTCTATGCAATTGTAGCAGGCTTAACATATTGGCATAGTTTCACATGCTGATGATAGGTGCCATGGGCTAGCCTCGTCCCAAGACTCTCTCGCGCTAGTCTTGTCTGGTGCCCATATGACAATTCCAGGCATACGGGCACCGGACAAGACTAGCACGAGAGAGTCTGGGGACAAGGCTACTATGGGCTATCACAAATCATTTAGTTTAGTTTCAAAGCTTGTCTTTCATTTTTGAGTTCCCGACGATTGATTTACGTTCCTTCAGAGTGGAAAACGTTGCAGCATCAATTCTGCCGGAAGAATCACCGTCTATTTACCTACCAGTAATGGTGAAAAGTTGGGAATTGCCTCTTTTGGTCAGCAAGCGCTTTCGCATTTGTAGAAGAGAACCAACATAAAATTTGAATGAAAACGGCAGAGTATTATGCTGATCAGTTTCTAGGTGTTTGTGTTCATTGCATTATATAATAGTATAATTATGGATGCAAATAGTGAAAGAGTGCCAAGGTATTATTAAAATTAATTCAAGTTACCTGAAACAAAATCGCTATCCCAGTAAGGCAGTGGGCTTTATGCCCTAAATGGCACCTACTAATCTGGTTGCTAGGGCTCAAAGAGGTACATGTAGTGTACATGTGCATAATGCTGCATCATGAAGTCCACAGAGCAGCGACAACAGCTCTTTATGTTTATGGATACATTATGAATATATATATATATATATTATACAGTATTACATTATATGCTATATTATGATATTGTACATTTTGTGAACGTCCGATCAAATTTGGTGGAAGTCTGGTCAAAAGCTACTTTGGTCGGACTTTTACGTCCGGCCAACTTTTCTTCCTTATTTCGAGCACTGGACTTGTTCTGAGAAATCTTTGTCTGTTGCAATTGTCATATACTATTAATGTCTAATACTGCTAGCTTTTACCTATTAACTAATTACATGCATGTTATGATAACATTGTGGTTCTGATCAACATTTAGATTTTGGTGATGTCCAAATTGAGTATTTATCACAGCACTTTTCAAATCCACTTACGAAGCTAGGTTTTAGCCCAACAATTTGCAGGTTGGAGTGGGGAGAGTTGAAGCTGTTTGTAAACGATTACATCAAGCACAATGAAATGAAGACTTTATAGCAATGTGGCAGAGCATTCTTGAATGCAATGATGCTGCGAATATGAAGAATGTTTTGACTTTAGTCCAAATGATGCTGGTTCTCCCAATGCATACAGAAGACATTAAAAGAAATTTCTCACTGGCTATTCCAGTTAAAAGTGACCGGAGAAACCGTTTACAACAGTCTACAGTTAGTGACTAAATTGATGATGATAAAGCTAGAGACATTTGATCCTACACAGGCTATTTCTTCATGGTCAAATCGGGGCAACCTACATGTAAAAGGCGTCCTTACACCTTATGACAAAAATTTGTCTAGAACAAAGAAGCAAGAATGATGACGTGGACGAAAATAAAATCTAATGCACTTAATACTGTTTTTGGTTGTAAAACAATGTCAATCAGTGATACACATAAGTCTAGTAGTTACATCAGATTCTGTTACAATCCATCACTACAGCAAAGCACAGCAGCTGCTGGCTACTTCGACAAATGAGTCAACAGGTTGAAACGACGGTTATCACTTGTACTAACTTTTAATTATATCTTGCTTGTTTATTAATAAATAATTAGATAAAAGGAGAAGTGTGTAGCTACCATAGTTTAACATTGAAATAAATTTACCAGGTTCGAAAAACCAGTCGCCAAGTCGCCAAATGGCGATCTCTGTCACAGGAATGGCGACAAGCCAAGCGTAGGAAGTCGCCATGCTGTAGGAATGGTAAACAGTGACGAAGATAGACTATCCAGATTTTCGAGTTTAGTAGGAGCTTGAAAACTAGTACGGCGTAATCTGGGTACACAAAAACCTCAACTTTGCTGTCTATATGAATGCAAATTGTCCACGATCCTAATGTGCTGAAGCACGTGCACAAGGACTGACATTTACCTGCGCCTGGGATTCACTTACATAATTAATTAATTAAAGAAACTGCACAATAAGCTCAATTTTGACTGGCTTCCCGCACAATGGCGTGCATTCAGTACTTACGAAACTTGAAATGTGCAACAGAAGTTGAAGCCAGAGCAATTCTAGCTGAGATCGGCGAATACACGTACCAATATTCCCAGAAGCCAGTTACTAGTTTCTTGTCTCCGTGCCAACTAGATTTGCTGGCTAGGGATCTGATAGCTGTGGGTGCAGACGGAAACTGCCTCTATCGTGCCATTCTTTGCTTTTTGCAAATTGCCATCAAGAACTACGGCTTCGCACCGTTCTTGAGCTCATGCTCAATTACATCGGTTGCTGCAAGGAACGCGCTGACAAAGTGTCAATGAAGTCTGGCTTCACGATCTATTTGTTTAGTGTGCATGACGTCCGCACAAAGAGACCGTGGCCTTAACCTACAAGTATTTTATGTCTCCATTACTATTTAGGCTTCATACCGACGCATCATGTGATTCCTAATTGAAAGTATATTGCAACAAACTGTTGGTCAGTTGGTCAGTATATAAACTGTAAGATGTCCCAACCCTTGAAACCTAGATATTAATCGAGAATGAAGCGCCTTCGGTGCCTGCATGTGGTTACATTGCCACATCATACTATTAAACTAGGATGAGTGTAACAAAAAGTAAGTAGCTATAATAAGCCTATTAATTGAAGAGACTGACTAATAACTTCTGAGCATCACAAGTAGGCGTGGCCTCGCGTACATTTATTGAAGGGTGTGGCATAATAAGAATTGCTTTGCCGACCAACGTTTCTTAGATTTTTCGAACCCTGATTTAGTATGTATCATACAATCTCTCAAAACAAACAATATAACTTTTAAAAGTTTAAAAACGAATTTACTTAGTTTTATTGTAATTAACAATTACTAAAATAAATTAATATTAATTTATGCACACATTGGGACTTCCAAACTTTTTAGCGTGGCTGCTAAGAAATTTTGCAAATTTTGAACACTGCTAAACATGACTTAATCCAAGTTACTTAAATGCAATTGTATTGATTATACACGTATGCATAATGAAGACATTCAGTATATTGTTCACTGCCTGCCTGCTTCGTGTCGTTGAAATTAGTGATTGTTGTTGGTCAAGTTGGTGCCCTCAAAACTGTACTCACTTGATTATTACTCCAGGGCTCAAGTAAGCCCCAGCCCCAACTTTATTCAAAGCTCTAAGATTTTCACACCTCTTTGTTTATTAATTAGTGCTAATTGGCACTCTCCATGGTAACTGTTTGGTAGATTTTGTGCCTGTACAAATGCTGACATTCTTTAACTTGCGAATGCCAGTCAAGGTTTTGATGACTTTTGATAACTCTGATACCATAGAAGAATAGGTTTCTACATTTAGGTACACTGGTCATGGTCCAAAGTTCCACTAGTGTACAAACATGCTGTTTAAGTTAAGAGATCAATCACTTCAGCCAATTAACAAATTTAGGCATAAATTATTGACAATGGCCCCGTCCCATACTTGATCATTGAATCAGGCCAACCATGGGGTGTGATAATAATCAAGCGAGTAGGATATAGTTAGTCTGTATGTTCACTAATCTGGCTGCCTATTTATCTCATGTCTCCCACTCTGCTAGCCTGAGCAGATCATTGTATCTATATGCTATAGCAAACCTTCGAATGTGCAAGATGTTCCACTATCTGCCCCAGACCCCCAGCTGACATAAACAACTTTTGAGCATTTTCTGCATACAACCAAATGGCTATCAAAATGCAGCAAAAACACAATACAGTAGCATCTACTTTCTCTCACCACAAGACTCAATACAGTAGCCAACGGTAAGAACCACTTGCAACCGAAACTGCTCATCTGCGTCCACACTTAGAAATTTGATCAAAAGTGGAATGACCTGTAGATCAGTCACAGACTGGCAGCTCCTCTCTAACCACACAGTCAGTAAAATGAAACATTCATTACTAGCCTTAGTACAGTAACTGTACATACCATTGCCAGCTACAGCTGCAGTTAGAGTGTTAAGCACTGATGCAATCACACTGAGGTCAGACAAACCACAAGGACCATTTTCAGATGACATGCTTTGCAGTAAGTGAATCAAGCATTCCAGACCTCCCACCAAACTGAGACGTGCCTGGTTACGTTCTAAAAATAAAACACAAACCGCATCCAACAAAACCATGTTAGAGTAGACAAATTGTGAATATCAACCAAATCTAATATATAAAGCTCAAACTGTCTGTCTGTGTCTGTCTGTCTGTGTGTTTGCGATACGCGGCCACGTCTTTTAACTGATCGCAACCGAAATTGGCATGCACACTCAGCATGCACAGGGCAAGGTTTGTGTAGAAAAATTTAAAAAAATTATGCACCGGGTCCCCCCTCGAGGGGTCGACCCCCCGCGTAAACTTTCTTGATGATGCAAAGACTACACATTCCATTTCATTCAAACACACGCCCACACCAGTCCTGTGTAGACTGTATGCATTGTCGTCCTTTGCAAAGCTTCCAGCAATCGAATATCTCTTGCCAACGAAACTTACTCTTCTAGCGCTTTCGTTTCTCTCCAAATTCTGATTGCATTGGCACCAAATCCAACCTACACGTTTTCTGCAGCAAGCGCTACACGTGGAGTATGTCGATTTCTATCGAAACAAGCGTGAAGAGCAAGATTCGAATTCATTCAGCACATCCGGAACCTCGCAACAAAGATTGCGTGTGACGTGTCCACAGACCTAACTTTACACTACAGTATCCTGCCCGTACAAAGGACGGGTCATGTATACTATTAATAAATAAACTGCAACTAAAGATTGCTTTGTAAACATTAATGCTCATCATGACATTAGTGTGAAACCACCGTATAGGTTTTCAATTAAATGGTGTAGATGGTGTTAGAAAAGGTGGTCATCAAGCTGTCATTTGATGACAACCAATTATACCAGCAAGGTTGCCATCTTCACTACCAAAGTCACTCAAGCTATGGTGGACCCAATAAATTTTTGTTTTATGCTGTAGAGTACAATTGTGAAATGACCTAGGTCAGCCTGAGCTCTGAAGTTTTGAGATTTCGTTTACTTGCAAGAACAACCAGTATCATTATTTGATATTTATGAAATATATGTAAAAGTTATAAACTCCTTGATGACTGGAAATATTGTGAGGTTGAAAAAGTTACGACTACAATTTCTTCAAATAATTCCCCATACTCAATTCCACACTCCACTCGTATAATTCCTCTGCATTAAACCACTTTGATAATACAATTTCCTCTCCCAAAAATTGCCCCTCCCAGTACTGGTACGAGAGAAAATGTGACAAAACCACATTTGTTGCTGTTAATTTCACCAAGGACGTGTTTGCACCATTGCATCGTGCTACCACATGAGTGATGCCCTCCAAGAAAGAGACACTTCACGTCTAGCAGTGTGTCATGAGAATGCAATACAAAACAATATTTCCCTTACTCAAATAATCTCCTCTTTCGATTAATTCCCCTGCTGGCAGAGACCTGAAAGAATTACTTTTCTTTGCCAAGCAGTTATTCAGAGAAATACAGTGTATACAGTGGATTTACATTGTAACTGAATCAAACGTAACAGGTAATATTAAAGAATAGCTGCAACGCAAAAACCAAAAATTCCTTTATATTGAAAATTGATAGTTCTAGTTCCACACATGGCAGGAAAAATAGTTTTAGACTTTTAAGTTAAGTTTCCGATGAGATATAGCAGGTCAAAGTTGTTTCTGATTCTTCAAGTCAGGTAACGGGCATGTAGTGTACACGTCACAGAGAGGAGACTCCACACTAGCATGTACTGTCAACAAAGAAATCAGTGGCGAAAGAATGGTTCTGTGTTACGTGGCTGCAGAATGCATCAATTCGCGCAAGTCATGCACAAGTGTGTTTCGATTTCCCTGGCTAAGAAAGAGTGGAAATCGCAAATAAGGAGGACAATTGCAGAGACGTATGTGTCGTTCGGGCGACTACTACTGAGTACGATGCGTCCTAATAAGTGGACAGAAGTTTGTAGTAGCCACTTTTAGCTCGATTGCTTTGAGACACGTACAGCCAGGTCAATTCAAGAACTTGGTCTGCGTTGTAGAGCAAAATTCAGGCCACCATTTTCCATCTACCAGCCTCCACACTTCAAGATCACAGCACTCTGGAACCTTCGCAAAAGGAAAGGAGAGCTGCATTTGAGAAGCGGGAAAAATGACAATAAGGAAGACTCTCGTGCAAGACAATAACTACTGCAAATGGCTAAGAGAGGTCAGACTCTTGACAACTATATATATAGACTTGCGTCTAGGTGCTTGAACATCATGAGTAGTACATGCAGTCGTATACATTACAGTATACTGTACAGTGACGTCAACCCTTGTGTCAATGTGAATTCAACGTGAACTTCAACTCATTTTGTTCTCTTTCTCACAGCAATAGCTAGAGTTTTGCATGAATTCACCAGTACACTGTGCCACTGTTGTCGTTAGTATTCAAAGGTATTATCACGTCACTATTTGAGACAACCTCAAATACGTTTGGACAGCACACGCACTCCACACGAGTACGTATCCATCATCTCACAAATATGCATCAATTACGCTTGCTACTCCTATTTCTACTTGCGATGATGACAGGCTATCAGTAGCCTGTCATCTTCCCTGTCTGCTTCGAAGGCAGCACACATTCTCAAAGCTTCAGAAACACTGTCACTGAGCTCGAACCTGTGTGGTCTAATCGCTATAATGGCTCCCAGGAGACCTTCCTCATTCTGCGATCCATGCGATGACGGAACGTTAACATCACGTAAAAACCTCCAGAGAGCTCTTCAGAAGAGTAGCTGTTGCTGCCATTGCCTCTACCCTAGCAGCGTTGCCTTGGATATGAAGATGTAGTAATTTTACAAGCCGCTGACTACACAGACGCACACGAGTCTCCCCTCTGTAACATGTACACTACACCATGCCCATTACTGGAACTTGAAGAACCGGAAGCAATTTTGACTTACTATTTCTAAGAGAAGACTGAACTTAAAAATCTAAAACTATTTTTCCTGTCATGAATGCAACTACAACTATCGATTTCCAACATAATACAATTTTTGATTTTTGCATTGCAGTTACCCTTTATAACTATATGGTAGCTTAAGTAGTGACTAATCCCTAAAACAATTGCTTAAGTCTACAACTGTCTTACCATTAGAGCTGCAACACGCAGCTAGAAATGATGCAGAATGGCTAATTGACGACTTGCTGTACCCGGCTGATTGGCTTAGAACAGCTACTACAGCCGGAAACGCCTGAGACGACATTTTCTGGTTCTCTTCTAAATGTAGAGCAAAATACATTGTACTCAAAAACTTTTCCTCACTCACAAAACAACATGACTACCATTGTGAGGATTGCTCATGCAGTTAGTCAATGCAGCCATTACACCATCCCATAACCTCTGACTAGACTTGTTTCTTTCATCATGGAGCATCACATTTGACGACAGACGTCTACAGACAACATTAGGACAGCTGTCAAACATAATGCAAAATAACCAGTAAAATTAGGAAAGATAAAAACAACAATCCACGTTAATCTATATACAGTTACAAATTAGAAGTACATGTAGATCACACTTCATATCAAAAACTATGAAACCTTGTAAGATGGTCACAGCATACAAAAAGCACTGCTTTGTCTATTCACATCTCTCCACATGGCCACTACTGTTAACTCAATAGATTACTGCATTAACTATTAACTCTATAAATCATTGAACACATAGGCTCTGTTTACCAGTTGCCAGTATTATGCACACAGCACATGATAATAACTCATAAATCGCCACCTAAATCACCATGCAATGAGCATAAAATATTTGAACAGAACTTTGTTTGATAAGCTACTGTAATAGCTAACAAACAACCCCAGACAAGTGTCAGCTTTGCATTCACAGTTAGCCATTTCCGATGTCTTTCTTTATCTTTTCAACCAGATTCTCTGCCTGTCACAGTCAGACATCCGAGTTTGGCATTAACATACAGAAATGCTACACAAATGTACTGACACAGAGAAAAGAAAAAATTAAGTTCACAAAGTGCAACCTGTTTTGGTGGCACGAACTACAGCTAAAAGTCAATAAGATACCCTTCTATTAAAAAATATTAACAGTTGCTACAACATGAGTATAGAAAAGAGTACGGTAATCGCTTGATTCTTACTCCAGAGCTCAAGTAAGCCCCAGCCCCTACTTTGGCCAAGCCCGTAAGATTTTCACACCTCTTAGTCCTCTTAATGCTAGTTCGTGCTTTCCACAATGACAGTTTGCTTGATTCATGCCTTTATAAAGGCTGACATTTTGCAGCTTGTGCATGACTGTTGACCGTGTGCTAAAAGTCTTGAAGACTTGGATACAAGATTCTGTTACAGTGTATATTAGGTAGTGGGAGTGGTTTGAAACTGTATTAATTAATGTGTAGCAGCATGCTGTTTAAGTTAAGTTAATAAATTAATCACATCCCCAATTGACTACAATAAGTGTCTATTTTTTAGAAAGACTCCGTCCCGTATTGACCTTTGTCTCTGGCCGACCATTACGGGTGGGGTACTAATCAAGCGACGACAGTAGTTTATACAAGAGTAGCATCTCTTGCTTGTACAAAACCGGTCATATGCAAAAACCCTTCACAACAATACTACTGTTTAAGAATACTGTATGTCAACTACTTGCTCTGCATCACCGCTCCTAAATTTAGTACCACATATATGCTACAGATAAATGCCGCTACAGTAACAATTGACCTTGCAATGTCAATAAGAGATTTCAGTATTCCGCTGTCTCTGGCCTGTGTTTGTCCCAAATCTGTATAAGATGCGACAAGACATAGCCAATGCTCAGATAGACACTAAGTGTTTAATGTCTTCTTACTGTTCTTTGCTACTGTCACTCCAACAAGGTATGCAGCAGCCGTGCAACAGTCTGCCGACCTGTTCTCATCACAAAGTAGACCTTCTACGAATGGAAATAATTTGGAACTACACAATTCCGACTGAGAACAACCTTGACAAACAAGAGAACGTTTAGCCACAAGAAATAGCGTATATTTACCATTTTCAACTAACAAATCTTAGGCCGTGTCTCTACTAGCTGCACCTTAAACTAGTTTAGCTTAAACAGGTTTAAGAACTAAACCAGTTCAAGAAAGCGACTGTTTCCACTAGGAACTTGCACAGCCGGGATGTGCAAAACAAACAGTCTTGGAACGCCTTATTTTGAAGTATTGGACTGCTTTGTCGCCGACTCAGAGCAGCTGTTGGTTTTCTCTGATTCAGCATCTGCTAGTAGGAATTTGCATGACGATGACCAAGGACACCGTCTTGTCTCTCTCCATAGCTACTGATTTCTTTCCCCTAGTTAACGACCCTTACATCTTTTAGGGCAATCCTATCCCAGCAAAATAGTCAGTATCATCAAAACGACATTGTCGGAAGCCATCTAAACAAGCGCGCTACTGTCATGTGACAGTTAAACCTAAACCACTTTGCTAAACCTACTTTGAAGTGGGCTTAGGAAAGCGGTTTACGTTGTAAATAGAACTGGTTTAGTGCAGGTGGAAACAGGTGAATTCTTAAACCAGTTTAGCTTAAACCACTTGTTAAACCGGTTTAGGCACTAGTGGAAACGCGCCCTAGTTTAAGGTGCAGCTAGTGGAAACACGGCCTTAGTATCTCTGTATAACTGCATGTGATAATCTGACTAATGAACAAACAAACAAAAAGACACAAAGGATACAAAAGCAGAGAAAAAGACGGAGACAGACGGAGACAGACAGACAGACAGACATACACACTGAGACACAGACAACAGACAGACAGACAGACATATAAACAGACAGGCAAACAATTAGACAGGCAGAAACCGACAATCTGACATAAATACATAAAAGAGACACAAAGATAAAGAAGCAGAGAAACAGGCACACAGATAGACAGACAAACAGACAGACAGACAGACAGACAGACAAATAATATATTCTCATATAGATTCTAATTGTACATAAGCTAGGATTTCTAAAATACAAATCAGTCCTAGCAAACAACAAAGTCATTAACTAATGGACTTGACTTTGAATGTCAAACTCAAATAATCTATCTAAATCACCATGACTAGGTGACAGTTTTAAAAGTTTCTAAGAAAAACTTTGGCATTGCATTTGTAGAATTGTAGAAAATCTTTTTCTCCAATACGACATGACCATAGAACCATTAAAATTGGCTTCTGGATTTGCTGACTGTTGTGACAAATGCTGCAAAAATTGTCTGCCTTTGTGCCAGAGCTCCCAAAATGTTCTATCACAAGAGGAACATGTCTTGATACATATCCTCCTAGAACAAGCTCTTCTGAATATTTTCATTTAGACAGACAGACAGACATAGAGACAGACAGGCAAACAATTAGACAGACAGACACCAACAATCCAACATACATACTGTTACATAAAGACATGCAGACAAAGAAACACAGACAGACAAACACACAGAATAGTGCTGCATAAACAAAAATATCCAAATATATAACAAAGTACACACGTCACTGATCAAATGTTCACTACAGTGGCACTGGGAATATTCGAAAGTTATAAAATAATGCACTGCACTGCTCTTGTCTGTGTCTTAAACACAATACATTTCACTTAATTAAATATAGATATGGTCAACAATCAATGATGTTCTCTTTCACACTGCAGATGCGCTACACTTGGCTCATGCACATAGTTAGGTCTGACAAAACGTGACCAATTACATAGCTAACTGGAATGCATTTGATTAGCGTGTTTCTATCATTCTGGAATAGAGAGAATAATCATTCCAAAATGAACGACCTCGACATTTCGAAATAAAGAGTAAGTCTCTTTTCTGTGTGGACTATTGTGTAGTGTTTGAACTGTTGATAGTTCAAAATCTTCCTGAGTTAGATAATTTCAATTTAGAAAAATATCATTGTGACAGATGCCTTGAATCTTGGATATAACACTATCTACAGCAGGGTTCTCGCTACAGTGCGGCAACGTGGCGCTGTGCCACGCTCCAGTAGAAGTGCACCATGCTCAGATACGGTAGATAGGAGTCCAAAGTCTTACAGCTAAGAAATGTTTGAGAATTCCATACTACTAAAAACAAAATACTATCTTACTTAGTAAAGGTGACAATAGCCGTAAATCCAAGGACAAAACACCGCGGGATGATGGCCTCGTTCCAAACATATGCACAAGTGTTGATTGCAGTCCCAGATGTGGTGCCCCTGATTCTAGTCCCGGATACAACCCGGAAAGCACACTTCTTGTCCGAGAAGTACGTAGCACCTAGAATCTACTCTAGACTATAGTCATGGCTTTATGGGAAGAAACAACAGTGGCCATGTCAATCAACGCCTGACGAGACAGACTTTCGATTTTGTAGTTTCGTCTACGAACCTTGCGCATGCGCAATCTATGAATATTGCTGAAAAGGGGTAACTAGAAATCGAAGTTGATTTCCTTGCCAGGGCATTTGAATGTATGTTACGCGCAATAGCTACAACGCAGTCTACCTCACTTGAGATCGGCTCCAGTTAGCATGTCCGACTGTAGGGCAGATTGCATGCGTCGTGGACCCGCCCATCCCAACACGCTCCCAAAATCTCTAGCGAGAACCCTGCTAAAGGGTCACGCAAATTTGATAGGAATTACTGTACTGTTCATGAGTGGTTTGAAATTGAAACAAAACTAACAGTCTATGCTTTTAAGACATCTCTAGTACAGTCAACTGTTCAACAAAGTGGTTTGGGCATAGTAGTAAAATGACATTCCAGAATGCAAACAAACAATTGATTATCCCATATTCTTAGTACTTCAGAGTGGTCGGACGTGGCGATCAATACACCTCTGTAGTTGCCAGATCTTGACATGTTACTAGAGATAAGTGCATTCCAATGTACTTTCCCTTTTCATTAACTTCCCAACAGCTTTGCTGAGAAACTAGATATCATAAACTGATAACTATGTCATCTTACTGTTGCTGTCTGTAGCACATCCCAGAGTGAACATAATGATTCTCTGCATGGAGCAGTCAACAGACTCAAAGAGCAACTCCAACAAGATATGAAGACCACCATGAACCAGGAAAAAACCTCTTGCCTTTTCTACATAAAGAAATTACATTTGGTACACATAATCTCGACACAAAACAATAGAACAAATAAACATGATTCAAAATGCAATTCTATAGTTTAAATGGAAAGTTTAGTGCATTTCTCTAATACAAAACTCAGCCAGATGCTAAATGCTGTAGCGCCAGGTTTGTAGTTCACTGTTAACATGATTTCTGTTGTACAGGCAAAATTAAAGTTAAGCATTAGGCTTCACTGAAAATAATTGTCAACTTCATGTAACCTGACCAACTGTGATGTCAGCAAGTTTTTAAACTAGTATGATAGCCTATAGCATGCTTTCCTTTCACATCCATTCTTTTTAGTTTCCGTGACTTTCTCAGACAGACAGATGGGGAGCTGCATCTAACTGCATGTGTTTCACTCTGCTGTACTTTAACAGCATGCTGCTACAGTGCTACCGAAAATGCACACAGGCAACATGAGTTACAGAAGTTCTTCAATGTCTTGCCAACTGTGATTAACAACAAACTAGCTAGGTTGTGATCAGCAAAATGTCTAAACCTGGTAATAATAAAGAGGACCCAGTAAGACAGAATCTGTAAGCACTGAGTATACGACAATTTTCTGAAGTTGTTTCAGTAAACCAAGGTGTGGCTTTGTGTATGGATTTGTGTAAGTCTCTAGTCTACATTTGGGCTTACATACGTCCAAGTTAATGAAAATAACCATGTTGAATGGATTAAGATATCAAAGTTTCAGGAATCTGTCAGATACACAAAGGTTGCAAACAGCACATTCTAGGCATACATCTTTGTCTCTTCCGTTCTCATAGGAAAAACTCAAACAGTCGCACACTCCCTTCTAGATGTTTCTTTACTTCTACCCTTCTTTTGAAAATGTTGGAAAAGTCACAATACCTATTCTGGCTTGTCCAGCCACAAGATGAAAGAGCAAATGAGAAGAAGTCACGTCACGTTAGCTCTAGACCATTCTCATGTAATTGACAGATATGTTAGGTAAAGTGCAAAATCAACTTTCCCCATCTTATTTTGTTATACAACAGCTACCACTTTAGTGGCTATCTCTACATTTCAATGACTGCTCAAGTTCTGCTGGATTCTCTTCTGATTGTTTCCTTATTTGGCTCTTCTAATGCAACTGCGCATGATCCAACTCTCTACCACTGTCTGATGCCTCAATTCCAAAAGACAAAAATAGAAAAATAAACATCATAATGCTTGCCAGACGTTTTATTTACTATCTTGTATGGCTTTCAACTCAACAATCAATGGAACTGGCTATAGTGAAGAAGTCATCATATCTCTAGAAATACCAAATAAGCCGACCATTCGACTGTATTTTTGCGGCATGTTATCCAAAGTCTATGTGATAGTAGGTTTGTATAGTAAGTTCACACTTAATTAAAAGAGATATACGCTACTAATGTACCTATAGTAAGTTTGTATAGTAAGTTTGTATTTCTCTTCCGTGTTCTGAGCTTTCAAAATTATTTAGTGTGTTGAAGAACAACCCGTTGGCCTAAAACTGTCTAAAGTATTGAGGAGAATCATTCTTACACCGAAATGTAACAGACAACGGATTTAAAGGTACATGTACACGGCACCGTCTGTCTGCATACTCAACTTCTTTACAGAACTTACCATTGTCAGAGCAAATGGTTGCCACGGTCTGAAGTGCTTGTTTCTTCGCGTCTCTAGACGTATTTTGAAGTTTGAGACAATCGAGTAGAAGAGACAAGTCAGACTGCACGTCCACACTCACGTCTGCAACACAAATACAAAGGTACACGTCTACCTCGCCTGGAACTAAACCATACACACGAAGTTACCCTTCTCAGAACCCATTATAAACAAACAAAGAAATTCAAGTGAGGAAGAGACCAAATTATCGTAGTTTTGCTCACCTTTCAGTCATAACACCGCATTCTTTCTTTCACTCCTAATCTATCCGGGTTATCGTTTAAAGAAGGAAATACCCGTATACATTGTAGACATTGCATAGTTCTGGGTAGATTTCAGACTGTCATGATCGCGATCAAATAGCGCAAATTGTTACCGCTTGAATAATCCAAGTCGTTCAAATCGACGTAAACAGTCGAGAACACCGGTCTAAATTGTTCTAGTTACAGAAGCACGTGTTTGGATAATTATAGTTCGCTAATAATTACGTCTAGCAGTGGCGTAGGGATGGCATCCAGGCTGGGGAGCCAAACTTCAAATTGTGTGTTACTAGCCTCGTGTTCCCACAACATCTGCGCGCAAGTGTAGTGTTTCTACTGTCGTCACAACAACTGCTAGGCATAATCTACAAGGCTCTAGACCTATTGGAAGACATTGCTAATAAAAAGTGTAAGTGGAGTACTGCACACTTTTCGCCAAGAATTCTTGGAGTCGTAATATAGCTGCTTAGATCGATATCGGTCATGCATGCATGCATGCCTCTAGAAATCTGGAACGTGCATGAGACCCGTTGGGGGAACACTTCAGCAGTTACAGCTTCTACATTGTTGCAAACATTGTATGCCGATTGGTCATAGCTATACAGAAGTATACGAGTTCTTACTGAAGTGGCTCGCTGGTTCGTTCACGCTCACCTGAACCCCGTGTATCTAATAATTATACAACTGTATCGTTGTGCCCTGTAGGATCGTACTTTATCTCCTATATTCGTTAGTTAATAAATTAGTAATTGCTGACAGCGGCGGTAGGTAATTTAGGTTACGCAACACCGTTAGTTACAACTTCATGTGCACGTATCTCTAAGCGTGTGCCGTACGTAATAAGATACGATAGCCAAAGTATGTAGACCCACTCGTCTAGGTGGTTGAAAATGTAGCAGGTTGTGAAATCAGTCCCAGTCAAGTGCGAAAAGTCGACCTAATGTGAGCATCAATTAGTTACCAACTTGTAGTGGGAGGTTTACTTTGCCGGTGACTGTGGAACGATCGCATACTGGTTGCTATCACTTGTCCTCTCACATAATAGCTGTTGCTGGACCGGAACGTCTCCTCCTGGCAGTTTCAGGTGGGAGTGCATGGCAATTGGAGCCATGTGCACGTCATGTGTTTCGTGTATGATAACGAGTTGAGTAAGCGCAAGCAGTCTGATGATGAAATCTTTACCTAGAACATACGTTACGACACCGGTGATGCACAAAAGAGATGCACAGCTTTGTGGTATACAGAATGTAGTGTATATGATGTTGAGCTAACTTTAGACCTCGTGATGATAAGCTGGACATGCACGTGAGCTGATAAGCTGCTAGCATCCCAAAGATTTCACTCCCGTTCTTCCCGGGATTTTCGAGCATTCTGCAGTTGGGAAACGTTCGTGCTACGGTCTGTAGAATTGAGGTATCGTTCTGCATTTAGATTGTTTATTTAACTTTGGTTTCGTTTAAAATTTGGTATCTGATAGGCGTTTGCCAGCAATGGGAGGCTGGAGAAGCGTCACTCTTGGGCTTCTGTTGTATTTACAGAGTGCAGCTTTGTCAGGTATGGTGTACGGGTTGAAATGAGTTGTTTTGTCTTGTTGCTCTGATAGCTACATTGGCATTGGCTCTGCTTACTTATGAAATGCGTCTTTTGCCACGTTCTTGGCTATTTCCTAGGATTAGAACAAGCTGCTAGCTATTTCTAATGCCTTGGAATCTGACTCTGACGTTTTCTTCTAATGATTGTTGGCATTTGCCGACTTACTTTCATTATTGTTGTACAAACACAAATGCAGTGGGCGTAAATGCAATTTCTGGATTATTAACATATCAAATTGTATTGGCATATCTGTTTGTGTTTCAAGTTCAACTTTCATGTTAGAAAATGCTGGCTTGCTATTCGAGTCGATTCTTTTGAAATTCTGTTAGCCTTCTTTCCTTGATTCATGTTGCATCGCTATCTTTGCACTGGAAGTTTGGTTGAGATGACATGCCGTAAAGCCGCCATGCAATAGAAGCCGTAATTTTGTTTCACTTCCATGCCCACTCGAAAAGCGGTCGCGTCTAATATTTGCGGCAGACTCGAGGTTCACGTGCTCCGGTACAGTACACGTGTTGTCTAACTTAGCCACTGGCGTAGCGTCGCGCCCGAAGGTGACCGGTGAATATACGGCTCTGTGGTCAGATAGGCTAAAGCCTTTCCAATCTTTGTAGGCCTACCAAGCAAAAGCGCCATGATTGCTTCCCTTATGTTACCAAACTGTCAGCTTAGCCCTAGTGTCATGTGGTACCGACGACATCATTGCACCTCTTTGGCCCACTGCGACTCGTTTCAACAGTTGCTTCATGTAGCCTTCACCATGCATACCGAAATGCTGATGTGTTTCATTAATTTGGCGGCGGAGCTTGGGGGCCTGCAGAGGGGGCAACGACCCCAACTTGACGATCAAAACTGCTAACTGTAATATAATGTCCTTTAGACAGAGAGGAATACGCGTACACGTGGACTCGAGTACACCCAAAACAACTGTTATTGCTAATTGAAATAGACACGACGAGTACAGTGTATACCACACTCTACTTGACTCCACCCACTAATTACCACAATTCACTACATCACCGCCTCCTTAACTAAGACCGTGTCTCTACATCTATACGTGCACTACAAGTCCAAACGATCTGGAGGTTTCCTAACTCGTGGCGAATTCCTACGTGGCGTCGACAAACTTGTCGGTGCTGGAACACTAGCTTCAGCCTCCTGAGAAACCTCTTGGGGTTGCTCTAACTTCCTGTCCTATTTAGTAGTGGATGGATGTGCAGCTTCTGTGCCTGAACTGACAACTGACTCCTGGACTGGAGGTGGACTCTGAGTGAAGGTTCTGGAATGAAAATCATTTCCTCCATTATCACATCAGTAGGTACCCTAGCCTTCAACTGATCAATGTGTCGTTTCCAGAAGTAGTTCTCTACTCGATCTTGGAAGGTTACTGGACCTAAAACAGAGTCGATAACGCCCTCTGTCCATTTGCTTGATTGAGACCTGTAGTCTTGAGCCCAGACAATACCTCCTGGTCGAAACTGTGACTGTGCGTGCAATTGCAGGTTCTTTCAAAAAACTGCTTGGCCTGCTTCTCTCGCACTGACTCCTTGACGTCTGGTTTAATAAAAACAGCCTTGTCCTTAGCTGTCGACCCAGGGACAACTTGCTAGGAGAGATCCCAGTAGTTGCATGAGGTGAGTATCTGTAGTGCAAAATGGACCTACAGAGTTTATGTGACAGAGTTCCTGATTCCTTTTCCATCGATCTGAGTTTGCTCATAAAAGTCTGCACAGCTCTCTCAACCTGTCCATTACTAGCCGGATGGTAGGTAGCAGACTTGATGTGCTTAAAACCATTGATTTTTACAAACTGGCTAAATTCTCCTGACAAAACTGTGGCCCATTGTCCGCGACAAATTGAGTCGGTAGACCATATGAAGCAAACAATCCTCTAAGTACCTCAATAGTGGCTGTCGTTGTTGCTGACTTCATTTCAATAATTTCTACCCATTTAGAATGTGCATCGACCATCAAAAAGAACATACGACCAATGAACGGAACTGCAAAGTCCACATGAACACGCTGCATTAGCTTGACTGGCCAAACCCATGGATGAACAATGCACTGTGGCAGAGAAATACCTTCCCGCGGACAACAATGACACGACTTTGCTAATGTCTCGATATCTGAGTCAATCTTTGGCCACAATACATGTAACTGAGCAATCGACTTCATCTTCACAATTCCAAGGTGACCTGAATGTAATGCACTCAAAATCTGCTGACGAAGTGCTTGGGGCACTACAACTCTCCGCCCCCACATTAGAAAACACACTCCACAGACTGTTCCTTTTTCTTGCAGAAATAAGGATAAAAAGGATCTGAGCGATCCATACTGCTAGGCCACCCCTCATTTGCATAATAGATAACTTTGGCTAACATCGAGTCCTTACGAATATGAGGAGCCAAATCCTTTGCTGTAATTGGCAATGTCCCTATCTGACACAAGTCAAACAAGCTGGCTTCCGCATTGCTCATAACTTCTGGGCCACTAACACCAGAAAGTAAAGGTAAACGAGAGAGAGCATCCACATTTCCATTGTCTTGAGTCCTCTGAAACTGAATATTATACCGGTATCCTGACAAAATGATAGCCCAACGCTAAAGCGTGCCGCAGCAATGGGTGGAATACCCTGCTTTGCTCCAAAAATAGTGACCAGAGGCTTGTGGTCAGTGACGAAGGTGAAGTACCAGCCATATAAAAACTGACAATTTCTTCAACCAGTACACTATGGCTAACCTTTCCTTCTCCATCTGTGAATAATTATTCTTAGATTTAGAAAGTGATCGTGATGCATACACAACAGGCCTCAGCAACCCATCCGGAAAACAATGAGCAATTACAGCACCAATTCTCATGGAAGAGGCATCGCAAGACAAGCGGAATGGCATGAAAGAATCATAATGAGTAAGTACTTCTGCTGAAACTAACCTCTGCTTCAAACATCGGAATGCGGACTCACATACTGATGAACAGCTCTAAACAGCTGACTTCTTCAACAGACAATTAGAGGATTGCAAATCGATGAGAGATTAGCAATGAATCTTCCGTATAGTTCACTAAAACCAAACACGATCGTAGCTCTCCTGTTTTGGTAGGTGTGGCAGCCTTTAGCACTACTTCTATCTTTTCCCTGGCAGCTCGAATACCAGCTGCAGAAATCCGGTAGCCTAAATATTGCACAGAGTCCTTCATAAACTTGCATTTGACTTTCTTTAACCGAAGACCAGACGGGTGCAGTCTCTGTAAAGTTTCCTGTAGATTCTGAAAGTGATCCTGATCAGACTCTCGTGTGACTAAATTATCACCGAGATAACAGCACACACCAGGAACACCATCCAGAATTCGCTCCATGACATGTTGAAAAATGGCTGGTGCACTGACTACACCAAAAGGTAACCTGGTGTACTGATAGAGACTCTTGTGAGTGCTAATAGTCAAGTATTTTCTGGAGCTGGGATCCACTTTCAGCTGCTGGTATGCATTTGCAAATCCAACTTAGTGAATTTTTGGCCTCCTGCTAGTGTACTGAACAAATCTTCAGGCTTGGGCAAGGGAAGCTGCTCAACTTTGAGGATTGGGTTTATAGTGATCTTGTGATCACTACAAATACGTATTGACCCGTCTGCTTTAGGAACAGGGACAATGGGAGATGCCCATTCACTAGTCATCACTTGTTCCAAAATTCCCATGCTCACCACTTTGTCTAGCTCCTGTCCAATTGTAGGTCTCAATGAGTAGGGCACAGCTCTAGGCTTGAAGGAATTTTGGCGTAGAGTCTGGATCCACATCCAATTTGGCTTCATAATTACGTAACGTTCCAATTGCTGGCTGGAAAAAAATCGTCATACTGAGACAACAGCTGTCTGACACTTTGTGGTTGCGCCATATGACAGACACGCGACCAATCTAATTTGATACTTAATAACCAATTTCTGCCCATCAACGTGGGACCATTACCATCAATGACAAAGTAACGGTAAGACGAGATCCTGGCCGTTGTGTCGAACTGATATCACTAACTCTCCTAATACTGGTACTTTTTCACCAATGACAGTCTTCAACACCGCCGACGTAGCCTTCAATGGCCTCCATGCCTTGAGCAATCGTGACTGCGTCCTTGAGTGTTAACTCAACTTGTGACAACAGCTTACGCTGAATGGACGAACTGCGTATGCCTGCCACGAACGCGTCTCGCAGAGCGCCCTCCAACAGCGGCCCTTCAAATCGACAGTGCTCCATCAGTTTACGGAGATGAGCAATGTAATCAGAGATAGATTCTCATGATTGCTGATTCCGCTGCTGAAATTTGAAACGTTCAGCAATATAAGCACTGGCTTTGGTGAGAAATGGTCCGCAAGCAACTTTGTGAGTTGTGCATATGACTTCTCGGCTGGCTTCGCCGGGGCGACTAGATCTCGCAAAATTCCATACGTCTTGGGACCAATAGTGGTCAAGAAGATCGCCACCTTCCACTTCCACGCCTGTAGCGCCATTTGCTACAAATACTGCGTAAGACGTTCCTCATACGCTGACCAATGCTGCTGGTGAAGCTCAAATTCCTTCACTTTAGCCGCTCCCCATGGTAGAGGGGCTGCTCCAGCATTCCCTGCCATCCTCGTCGTCAATGTAATATAATGTCCTTTAGACAGAGAGGAATACGCGTACACGTGGACTCGAGTACACCCCAAACACAACTGCTATTGATAACTGAAATATACACTACGAGTACAGTGTATACCACACTCTAATTGACTCCACCCACTAATTACCTAAGTAGACTACATCGCTCTCTCCTTAACTAAGACCGTGTCCCTACATCTATACGTGCACTACATTTCCAAACGGTCTGGAGGTTTCCTAACTCGTGGCGGATTCCTACGTGGCGTCGAAAAACTTGTCGTTGCCGGAACACTAGCTTCAGCCTCCTGAGCACCAATTTTTGGAAGAAAAACTTTTGAATTTTTGTGCTCCAGCACAACAGTGTTCAGACTTTTAAATGTGTATCTCTTTGTATACACTTCTGATAAATCTGTTTGAAGATTCCTAAATCTTCTCTCTGTTTATATATATATATATATATATATATATATATACAGACTTGGACAAAATTATAGGGACATCTGGCATTTTTGTGTCAAGTCTAACTTTGGCACTGAATTTTTCTTTACCAAAACTAAATGTTTCTCGAATTTCTTTTTTCATGGATTGCGCCATTGTTAGTATGTAACATAGCTTGTGTTCAAGACTGCAGCTGTACTTACTACCTACTGCGCATCTAGTTGCTTTGAAGAAGGAAGACGGCCATTCCTACTTTTCTTGTCTTTGTACACGTTCATCACTCTTGGATGCTCATTCTTGGCATACAATCTAAGAATGCTCTGTAGTAGAGAGTGAAAGCAATTTTGTGGGACCTTTCATCAACATTATGAAAGAGAGGCGAATCATCTGTTTTTGCGCATTGATTTCGCGCATGTCATCACAATTTGAATTGTTTTGCCATTTTAATCAATAAACAAACTTCGACGTATTCAAAAATCATGCTACACTAATTAATTACAAAAAATCCTGCTAAGACAAAAACTAAAAAAGTTATAGCAACAAAAGAACATTGACATGCCACTTCCGGTCCACGTTTTACGTAGCAAAATCTCAAACTGCTACCGTCAAAATGTCAGCTGCACTAAAACCGCTGCTCTTGAGACCGCCAAACTTAAACGAAACGTTCAGCTGCACGCAGTTGCAGAGTCTTGTTCCGTGCGATATTTCACGAGTTGCAGCGATGCCTCGAGGCAAACAGTTGAGTCCAAAAACGCGAGGGAAAATTGAAGCCCTTCACTCAGTTGGCCATTCTGTGCGTCAGATCGCAGCTTTTGTCCGCCGCTTCAGGAATTCGGTTCATCAGTGCCTGCAACGGCTTTCCCATGGCAGCAGCGATTATGAAAACGATCTGGACGTGGGAATGCAACGACAATCCGGGAAGATCATCGACTGAAGAGAATGGCACTGCAGAACCGACGAGCACCATCACGACTGCTCTCGTATCAGCTGGCTGATGAAACCGGCAAGCAGGTGTCAAGTAGAACAGTCCGTCGTCGTCTCAGTGAGACAGGAGTGAACGCTCGGAGGCCTAGAAAAAACCCACTGCTAACAGAAACCATCGGCGTTTGCGACTGGGAAGGGCAACCACTCACACACAATGGACTTTGGATGACTGGAAATCTGTTCTTTTTACAGATGAGTCAAAATTCAGCATAGGAAAGGATGGTGCTCTGTACGTTTGGCGTCGCAAAGGTGAGGAATTTCTCCCTGAATGTTGTGATCGTACGGTCCAGCACGCGGCTAGTGTGATGGTGTGTGGATCGATGTGTTGGCATGGTGTGGGGTCTCTGGTGAAACTGGAAGGTCGTTTGGACAGCACGGCGTACCAACAGCTTCTGGAAGAGCACATGCTTACAGACGCAGCGGCACTAATAGGAGACGACTTTGTCTTCCAGCAGGACAACGCGCCAATCCACACGTCCCGGTTAACAAGACAATGGCTACGCCAGCATGACGTCACACTGTTGGACTGGCCGCCAAAATTGCCTAATGCGAATCCAATCTAGAACTTGAGGCATCAACTCAAAACTGCTGCCAATTGTCGCGAACCGAGAACTGCAGCTGAGCTCTGGAATGCTCTACAAGAGGCGTGGCAGCAGATTCCAGCGGCGCGTGTCCGAACTTTGCAGAAGATATTTGGACGCAATCAGGAGGGCAAGAGGTGGGTCACTCGGTACTGAGGAACTGGTGAAGATCTTCAATTTTCCTTCGCGTTATTAAATCCGGCTTTTTTGAAAGCCACTAAACAAAATCAGAGAGAGTCTAACTTACGACGCGTACGCAGTCATGACGTCATACACTTTTAGGTCTCGTTTTCTGCAATGCGAAACGTAAAGAAAGCAATTTAGGGTCTACAGTATTCTCAAGGAACCTAACAATCAACGCGGTAACTATTAAGTTGTTAACAATATTTATAGTTGGTATATTGTGACCTAATTATTGTGTTACTACATACCCACAGAGGGGTGTCCCTATAATTTTGTCCAAGTCTGTATATACATAAGTTCCTGCTACGCTTGCCAGACCATTATATAAACAGATTTGCAGAAGTCACTGCCTTAGAAAATTTCAATTCCTTCATTGAGCAAGGGGGATTTTACCCCAGCTTCCCCTCTTCTTACACTGGTGTACAGTAGCACTATCTTCGTAGCTAACAATCCTCTAGACCGTGATGGGACACTCCATTTTTAGCGACTTTGGCTTTGTTGGCACCGAATTCTTACTTATCATACGCACTATTGTAGTACAGCCAGCATGTCGATTGTTTTAGTACCGTACTTTTACTACACAACTACACGATCCCGCCGCGTCATTCATGAGCAAGGATCCTGCTGTGTACGTACAGTGTACTCACGTCGGACTTCCATATGATAGACGCCTGATACTTAGTATTGACAAGGTCTTAATAAATTGCTATGCGAGCAAATAACGATGACGTCGTCCACCATTGATCAATCAATATGCGGAGCATGTGCAGGACAGCTGCAGCGTACGTGTACTATTCATTCCCTTTACTGCGTCGTCAACACTTTACGGACAAGTCCGTCTGCGTAGTTTGTAAAGTACAGTAAGCCATAATATAGTTCTAGCCATGCAATTTACTGTGTCGACTGTTATCATATTTCAGAATTTCCATCGTTTAGTATTTAGTGTTTTTATCCATATTTATATTTTTAATATTTATATCAATTTAATGATATCTAATACTTATATCAATTGAATAATTTATATTTTCTAATATTGTGATATTGTTTCAGTTGGCCAGACTGGATGTGCCAATGATGCAGATTGCTCTAAGACGGCATACTGTTGCCGATATGACTTTCTCAATTTGCTTACATCAGACCACATTTTGGAGCCAATCACTCCAACCCTGGATGAAACAAACAGACTCAGTGTTGAATTTGATGGGCGAACGCAGTTTCATGTTGACCGAACTTACCACCCAAATTTGAATGGCATCAGCTTTGCTTTCTTTGGTCAGTTCAGACAGGTTCCGAAAAATCAAGGGGATCTCCTTTTTAAAGGAGACATTGGTGGCACTGACTATGGCATCTATCTCAAGGGAAGCCATAACACACTTCGTATGTTCTACTCGTCAAATGGCACATTTAACAAACCAAAGATTGATACAGAGCCACCAATAGACGACAATAAATGGCATACAGTTCTTCTTGTCTTTGATCGGGAAACTGAGACTTTATACTTCTATGTCGATGGACAACTGTCTGGCACTTACAGCACAGCTGAAAATGATTTCACTGATGACGTTACGGTGAGATTATTTGATACAATAAGTAAAACTGTTAAGTAATGTGTACATGTATTTAACTGTTGTATTTTTAAATTTGACGATCAATTTGGATTGAAGTTGGCTGTGATATCAGCTAGCATTGCCTCATTTTCATTACTTTAATTAATGTTGTGCTTGACTGTTTGCTTCTATCTTCAGAGGCTGTCTAGAACTGCAAACGTTTATGCTTAAAGATCATTGCAAGGTTTAGGATAACTTGAACTCTGTGCAGCTTCAGACATAAAAATGTGTATAATAATTAGATGCTCTATTAGAGGAGAACACTCACCAAATGCCAAAACTTGCTGAAAGAAAGATACAAGGCCCATTATCTTCTTGCAGGAAGCTTTACGGTCCAGCCAGTCACAGAAGCAGAGAATGGGCCACAAGTTGTTCAAATGATTTTCCGTATGTAGCACGAAGAGTTAGTCTCTGTCCTCGTTTGGAAGTAAATAGTTTAGGTTTAGCCATATCAAGTGCTCCTAATGCAACCTAAATGCAGCGAGACATGATCTATGAACTAATCTAAGAAGGGTCTCCTTTTGACAGTCGATACTTGCATGATAAGTTTGGGGTCTCAGTTTGTTTTAGTCAATAAACCACAACTTGACACCAGATGTCTCACAATTCCTACCTTGAAAGTGCACAGGTATCGGTCTTCCTTGCTAACCAGCAGTCAGAGTTACTTTGATGGCATGAGTGGGTACTATACTCGCCCACACAAGTAATTTCAATGCTGTAAGCGTCTGCAGTAAACGGTTGCAATATAGGTTGTGTCATGAAGGGACAGCTTTCATGTGAGAGATCACCTTTAATGTGATTTTAGGGTATTTGAAAGGCACTACAATGGTGTCATATTTATTATGTAGACATTTGATATTACAAAGTTTTAGTATATCTATGTGTTTTCCTTGTTGGCATTTTGAGGTAATGCTAAACATAAAATGTTATTAGATTAGTGGAATGTTGACATGCTGCATCAAATAACTAGGATTATTTGCACATTATACTAGCATAGCAATGCTGGATAGGCAAATTGGCCATGACCATTCAGTACTTCTTCTTCTGCACTTGCCATTCTCCAAATTCTGTAATGAATATGTGTTTGGCTCACTAAACCATGATGAATATTTTCATCTCTGAGTTTTATTGCAATTTACGGTAAAGAAGGACATTGCTTTTGCTTTCTAAAGACAAGTAGGAGACATTGAGATGTGGCAATATTATATGCGTACATTCCTGCTCCAGTTTGGTGTGACCATTGGCTGATACAGTAATTTATGTACATATTCAATTTGAATGCCACCCCTAATAATTAGAAAAAAAGCTTTACTAATTTATTATTGTATTGATATGGATATTGAGTGAGAAGCAGCACTAGCCCTTAATTGCACCTGTAGTCACTCTGCATTTTCCTGTACAGACTGCCTTCTGTCTTTTTAATGGCACCCCATCAACCAGAAAGATCTGTACTAATTATTGTATTGCTGTAGATATTAAGGGAGCAACAGCCCTGCATAGACGTGTAGTCACTGCATCTCTCTGAATTCTTGCTTTGCTATTCACAATACCTTTTTGTGTTGTGAATAGCAATCAATTTTCAGTCTAGCGCCTCTTTCCTCTACTCTATTCTTTCAGCAACTGAAAACAAGGATGCCTGGAAACTGAATCAAATGCTTCAATAGCTCAACAAAAATTGTCCAACAGAGCTGTGTTTTATGACTTTCTGCATAATCTGTCTCACTATCAAAATCTGCTCGTGCAGTCGTATTTTATGTGCAACAGCTCAGCTTGCTTCTTCTGTGAGTAACTTTGGGGCGTTGCCATCCAAGACAATATCAATCAGTTGAACATCAATCAGTTGAACATCAATTCTGTCAGTTTTCTGATTTTTTTAGAATCAAATATGTATTTGTAAAGTTTTGTATTATATCTCTTGCACTTTCTTCCTGTTTTTGGAACAAGCCGTGCTCCTTTGTCTTGTTTCACTGCAAGCTTTTACTATTTGACTTAACTGTGCATTGACTTCCATATTTGGGTGAGCTCTTATTAAAGCGATACATAGACGTTTCTTTTCAATCAATTGCATAGTACCCTATGTTGTCCAGCTGTTTTTGATTGGAGCACGGGGTAGTTGCTCTTCTACAGAAACACTTACTGCTGACTAAAATATAATCCATATATTAGCTTCTACGTTAATGGCAAGGCAGATCAATGGCGGTTGCATTGATCGAGAGGGCTCTCAAAATATAGATCTTTAGAACAAGGGGGTCTTTTCCAGCATTTAGTCTGGGCAACTAACTTACACCAGACTGTGATCTGATTAAAAAGAGTTCAAAAAGTTTAGAATCCTTCTTGGCTCTCTAGCTTTGTGAATCCTTTGTCTCTTTAGTTTTGTGAGTCATTGTCTTCATCAACTGTTTAATAAGAACATAGTCCCCCAAAAATTGGTCTTTTTAAAGTGCATTTGGATAAAGCCAAGAGATGATGTGGATATTTTTGTCCTTAAATTGAGCAT
The DNA here is from genome assembly GCF_963422355.1 of Corticium candelabrum. Lineage (NCBI taxonomy): Eukaryota > Metazoa > Porifera > Homoscleromorpha > Homosclerophorida > Plakinidae > Corticium > Corticium candelabrum. The sequence goes on from NC_085103.1 coordinate 1,890,183, forward strand.
TGATGAATATCAGTTATAGGCATATGCAAAGTCCAGTAGTTCTATTCTATTGTCACTGATTGAGTTGGACGCTTCAAATCCTACAGTAACTTTAGACAGTTGTATAGAGGCTCATGGCAACAGTGAGACTTTTTTCATTGCTTTATCTAAGTACTGGTAAAAGGTATCTTTCTCAGTTCACTATCTGTTTCATTAAGATAAGGTTTGCACACCTTTGTTTGAAAGCTATTTTATGACTTGTTCAGTTATAGGGTGGAAAGATTTAAAAAATTTATATCAGTAATTTATATTAATATTAATAATGACTCAAGAATTAACTAAATTGCACACAGAACGTCAGTATTGAGTTTCACAACTATTAAGGTTTACATGTGATACAAACATGACCTGCTTCGTGTGATGAAAGTAGGTTTATCGTGTTTACAGATCCAGCAATCTAAAAAGTGTTGAGCATAGCATAGAAGGATATCAATGCAGCCAACAGGTGTAATACTGTATGGTAGACTTCTCAATATTTTTCTGTTTGAAACTGTACTATTGGAGTAATAAATCTCAATTTGGTGTTGTTTTCACGTCTTCTATCAGTCAGCAAGACTCAACAAGATATACTATAGGTTTGCGGGTGGTTATTTTTAGCAGTCATACATATGAAGCAATCCTAAACGGAAATTGCTATTACAGTACAAGATTAATATGTTTTCTATTTTTTATTTCAAGTATTATGTAATTGTGTTATGTTTCTAACATTTTGATTACGTGTATTGCAGACAGGCACAATGACAATTGGTAGTCGATTTGGCTCGACTAGATATATATTTCGAGGCCGAATGGCGTTGGTTGGAATATTGAAAGGGAAACTGACAGCTGAGGATGCTACTGTAATACATAACGATGCCATGATAAATACAAGAGTCGTTGGGAAATGTGTAGCTTATCTTTCATCTGGAAGCGTTTGCAGCACGTCCGATAATTGCTCTCGGTACGAGGCACTATTTTCGTTCATGTATTTGGTATATAACTGTATTTATGTGCTTCAGCTGTGCACTAGATTGTAGTTGTGTGAGTGGTAGCTGCCTATGCCCTACTACGGAACCACTAACAACTGAAGTACCAACGACAATGGCTCCAGCAACTGATCAAGTAACAACAACGGCTGCAGCAACAACAGCTCCTACAACTCAAGGAGCAACAACCGTGGCTGCGACAACTGAGCTTACAACAACAACAGCTCCAACAACCGAAGAAGCAACAACAGAAGTAAAAGCAACGGCTGCAGCAACAACAGCTCCAACAACTCAAGGAGCAACAACCGTGGCTGCGACAACTGATATTACAACAACAACAGCTCCAACAACCGAAGAAGCAACAACAGAAGTAAAAACAACGGCTGCAGCAACAACAGCTCCAACAACACAAGGAGCAACAACCGTGGCTGCGACAACTGAGCTTACAACAACAACAGCTCCAACAACCGAAGAAGCAACAACAGAAGTAAAAACAACGGCTGCAGCAACAACAGCTCCAACAACTCAAGGAGCAACAACCGTGGCTGCGACAACTGAGCTTACAACAACAACAGCTCCAACAACCGAAGAAGCAACAACAGAAGTAAAAGCAACGGCTGCAGCAACAACAGCTCCAACAACTCAAGGAGCAACAACCGTGGCTGCGACAACTGATATTACAACAACAACAGCTCCAACAACCGAAGAAGCAACAACAGAAGTAAAAACAACGGCAGCAGCAACAACAGCTCCAACAACTCAAGGAGCAACAACCGTGGCTGCGACAACTGATCATACAACAAAAACGGCTCCAACAACCGAGGAAGCAACAATAGAAGTAACAACAACAACGGCTGCAGCAACAACAGCTCCAACAACTGAAGAAGCAGCGGCTGCCACAACTGATCAAGCAACAACAGGTGCTTCAACGACTGATCAAGTAGCAACAACGGCTGCAACAGCAACAGCTCCAACAACTGAAGAAGCAACAACGGTTCCAACAACTCAAGGAGCAACAACAGTGGCTGCGACGACTGATCGAGAAACAGCTACAGCTCCAACAACTGGAGAGGCAACAGCAACTGATCATGACACAACAGCGGTTCTAACAGCTAAAGCACTAGCAACAACGGGTCAGGTACCTTCACCGTCTCTTGAGCCTGCAACCGAGAGTGCGGTCTGCCCTATTGAATGCAGAGAGTATGTGATATGGCACTCAAATGTTGTAGAGCGTCGAATTAACTCAACTTGTGAAGCTACCAAAGGTGATTTGGATGCAAAACTTGATGTTCTATCAGGCGAGGTAAGCATGCAAATGTATAAATGTGGTATTGTTGAATAAGACGGCATCAAGTCACAGTGACTGTTTCTATTAAAGATAAGTGATATCGTTTTATATCATTGCCCTTTACACTAAAATACTGGCAGGCTTGCAGTCTTCACTGCGAAAAGTACAGTGTGGGGATCAATGTGTAGTTGTTCATCAGATGTATTTTGCGCAGTAGCTCATATCCAAGATGACACTATGGTTAATACGTTATTTGCCACATATATATCTTATATGGCTTTACTACAAACTTACCGCAATGTGTAAGGTGATTCAGTGACAGCGTATTTATATCCGAAGCTGCAACATTTCGACATGCCAAATTGAGATTAGGATTTGTATGCTTGTTGAAGAACTTGCATTGACAGTTGCTTCTTCAAGCTCGCTATTGTTCTTGTTGTTAGACTAGAACTTTTTTGTTACAATCTTGGTAATTTTTCTGCCATCCTAATGTTATGACTACAATTTTGTAACTTGAGACTTTGCGGGTTCATCAGTTTTTAGGATAGTGGTTGATATCAGTAATACCTGTCTGTGTGTGTCGAGGAGCTGGCCGTTCGACGTCCTGTTCGTCTTCGGAGATCTCCGGCGTACTTGCTTCTCCTCGTGCCAGCCTTGTGCGTTTCGACTTTGAAGAAGTCTGCTGCTGTTTTATCGAGATTTGCTCAGAGAGTTTCTTGAGGAGTTGCAAAAAGTCAGTCAAATTGCTATCTGTAAGAGACAACGCCTTCCAACAATTTTGGGAACATTGAAACCCTAAAACTTATTGGTGATCTTAACACGATCATCGGTTCGTTGAAGGATGAACCAGATATGAGTGAAATCAGTAAAAATGTAGGAAGCAGTGCGCGTCTCGTACTCATAACTGATATCACAAACTACTTTGACTAGATTACTATATATATCAAATGATTAGGGTTTCATTTATCTAACATTAATGATGCATTATATTCTTAGTTGATATCGTTTTAATAGATTCTTTTAATATGATGCCATGGCTTGCCTTCTAGATTGACAAGAAACTGACTGATCTGAGAAATGACAAGGACAAAGATTTCTCAAGACTGAATAGGTCAATAAAAGCTATAGAAAGTAAGTCAAGCAGAGAGTTGCAAAAACTTCAGAACATGACAAATCAGAGAGTCGCTGCTGTTGAAGTACGACACCAAGACAACGTTAACGCTCTGCGGACGAGGGATGATGAACTGAATGCTGAAATAGACACTCTAATCCAGAATACAGAGAAAATGCGCAACCTTACTCTCGCTAGTAGTGATGCATTGAAGGATTTGTCTAGTAGTCTGCAGAAGACACAAGATAGTGTCATGAAGTTAGAACAAGAGCAGATGACGTTTGAAAAGAACTTACGCGCGCAGAATGAATCGCTAGTGTCACTGGCGACGAAATTAGAGTCCACGTCAGACACTAATTCAGCTAAATTACAAGCTCTTCGTAATGAATTCGCTAAAACTCGTTCTCAGTTGAGTTTGGTTAACGTGACGATTAATAGCTTGAGAAGGCAAGCGGCAGACCATGATATTCAACTTCAGAATCATTCGCAAACTCTCATTGATACAGCTGCCGCTCATAATGAATCTTTAGAGCAGTTGAAAGATGAACTTGTGGACGATATTAACTTTTTGAATGCTAAGTTGACAGGTTTAGAAGGCTCTGTTAGCAAGTTTACAACGAATTTGGTTGAATTGGAGAGAAAATGTAATGCATCCATAAAGAAGCTTCAACAGGCAGATCAGCTGTTGAAAGAACGTGTTGATAACAACACTCAGAAAATAGCTGACAGCACAAGAAAGGAAGAGGCTCGATATCAAGAACATAGTCAAAGTCTTAAGCAACAGAATGTTACCCTGCGTCAAGAGATACAGAAAGTCAGGTTTGATAGTCAAGCAGAGATTAAAGTTCTCGAAATCAATTTAACTAATTTAAAAGCACGGCTCGACAACTGCTCATGTGATGCAGCACCAACTCCTAAGAAGAAGGCATGTGAGGATGAACCTTGCTTTCCTGGAGTTGACTGTTATGATTTAAGAACTGCTGTTGACATGAGATATTACAGATGCGGATCTTGTCCAGTCGGCATGTATGGCAATGGGGAGAGCTGTCATGTGTATCATGTTGCAGCTAAATGCAAATGTTACTCTGATCCGCACTTTATCACCTTTGACAATCTTGCTCATGACTTCCAAGGTAAATGTGAGTATACTTTGGCTAAGGACTGTTTGAAGGATGACTTCAGAATTCACTTACAAAATGATGATTCTAGAGGCATTTCTTTCACTTGGCCTAAAGCTATTGCAATATCTGTTCCAAGGAACAACTTTGTTATCAGACTCTGGAACAACGGAACAATATCTGTCAACCATATTGATGTCAAGTCTCTTCCGTATGTTTTACCGACAGACAGTAGTACTATCAGCCGATCTCATGATGTAATTACTGTAAGGCTGGGATATTCAGGAGTAATTGTTCGTTGGATTTCTGGGAGATTAGCTGAGATATCGGTCCCTTCAGAGTATGCCAACCGTACGTGTGGTTTGTGTGGACAGTTCAATGGAATTTCTGAAGATGATCTGGAGGCCGCTGATGGACACGTCTACACTCCTAGCTCTGTAACAGTACCGTCATGGTCATCACGTTCTAGACTAGGTTACCTTTTGTTTGGCAGGAGTTGGGCTATTGAGGGATGTGAGCGACTTCTTGTTTCACACAAAGAGGTCTGCTTTGATGACGACACCCCTCCGCCAGTTCCTTGCACTTCAAATAGTCAAACATACTCCTTAGCTCAGTCATATTGTTCGGTTATCACAGACAAACTAGGGCCATACAGAAAGTGTCATGATACTGTTGATCCTTCTGTCAACTACCAGTTTTGTTTGTATGATGTTTGTGCATGCCAAGGCGACACCAGCTGCGCTTGTGACGTCCTTCTTGCCTATGAGACTCAGTGTCATGATGCTGGGATCACTGACATTAGTACAGTGATTGACCAATGCGGAGTTTGCTTTGGTGACGGAACAAGCTGTTTTACAGACGGCGCCACGTGCCAAGTATCTGGTGACCCTCACTACAGAACATTTGACAATTCTGGTCATCATTTTCAGGGTATATGCGAGTATGTCTTGGCTAAAGACTGTTTATATAACGACTTTTCTGTTCACGTTCATAACGAGCACAGAGGTGGAAATACTGCAGTTTCCTATACTAAAGCGGTTGCCATCAAAATTCCTGACGTCGGAACTATTCGATTATTGGCTGGTCGAATGGCAACACTCAACGGTACTGCTATTGAAAAATCTACATACGTGGTTAAGAAAGATGGTACACTTATATTAAAGCGTTGGGGCAAAACAATTGTACGTTTGGCTAGCTCTGGTGTTGTGGTCACGTTTGATGGCAATCATCTTGTTGAGGTGACTGTGCCGGATCGATATCAAAAACGAATATGTGGTCTTTGTGGTGATTTCGATGGATACTGGCGCAATGATCTGATGACGGACTTTGAAACTAAAGAGTATCTCAATGCAAGTCATCGTCATTACTCCTCATCAGCACAATCTCGCCAGGCATATCTTGACTTTGGTCAAGCATGGGCAGTAGGTAAGGGTTGTGGAAGGCTCCTACTTAGTGACAATGAGACATGCCGAGAACCTGATCAACCACTACCTTTTCCCACTGATTCTTGCACTGAGCTAAAGCCTAAAGCAATAGAATATTGCAGTGTCATCACCAGCAAGAAAGGTCCTTATGCAAAGTGTCATGCTTCTGTTGATCCATTACTTCATTACCAAGGATGTCTCTTTGATGCTTGTGCGTGTGATAGTGAAGCAAACCTTCCTACGTGTGCTTGTCCATCAATCCAGGCTTACGAAACAAGCTGCAAGAAACAAAACGTGTGGGATATAGGTACCGTTATTGATAATTGTGGAAACTGTTTCACTGATGGAACTAGTTGTAGTCGTCAAGGAGCAGTCTGTCAGGTGTCAGGGGATCCTCATTATCGCACATTTGACGGAGCGGGCCACCACTTTCAGGGCAATTGTGAATACATTCTTGCAAAAGATTGTCTGGACAACGACTTTCAAGTTAACGTGCGTAACGAGCATCGCGGAAATGATGCCGTTACATGGACACAGTCTGTTGCCGTATTAATTCCAAGGGTTGCCGTCATCAGATTATATGCCGACTCTGTAGTAACGATTGATAACATAGAAATGAAAACCGATTACTACAAAATTGGTCGTGATTTGTCTACGATAAGGCGATTAAATGGCAAGACACACGTGGATTTGTCTTCTGGAGTGAATATAATTTGGGACGGTGATCACGTAGTGGAAGTTCGCGTGCCTGCTTTATACAAGAGCCGCACATGTGGCTTGTGTGGTATTTATGACGATGATAATAGCAATGATCTTGAACTGCGCAATGGCTCTGTCGTTTACGCTAGTGACTTGATGTATTCAGGATCTCAAGTGTCAATAGAATCGTACCATGAATTTGGCACGAGTTGGGCTGTTACTGTTGGTGAGGCCCTTCTGACCTTGGATTCAAACGGAACATGTGTAGAAGAGCCACCCAAAGATGATCCTTGCTCTGGGAACCCAATCCTGAAGGGAGAAGCAGAGACGTACTGCAAATTTATTAGTGACCGACAAGGCCCATATGCTAACTGTCATGCCGTTATTGATCCTAAAGTTTACTATCACTCTTGTGTGTATGATCATTGCGCATGCGAAGGAGACACGAAATGTGCTTGTCAAGCTATTGGAGCTTATGAGTCGTTATGCCGCCGTCGTGGTGTGCTTCGTGTTGGGTCTGTAATTGACAAATGCGGTGTTTGCTTTGGAGATGGGACTAGTTGTTATGATAAACGAGACACATGCATTGCTTATGGTGACCCCCATTATCGAACATTTGATGGCGTTCATTACGACTTTCAAGGAAAATGCGAATACGTCCTTGTCAAGGACAAAAGCAACTCGTTTGTTGTTACAGGAAGGAACATTGGGCAAACAGTAACTTACACTCGAGCTATTGGGATCAGCATCCGTGGCGTTGCCAGAATAAGGCTCGATGATCAGCTGAACGTTTGGGTCAATGATCGTGAGCTCACTACATTTCCACACTACATCAACAGCGATGGAACAACAATCAGCTTGTCGTCAGGTGGCGTGAAAGTTACGCTAGGAAACTCAGGAATAGAAATTGTTTGGCAGAAAAGATGGTGGGTTCATATACACAGTCCCGTTGCTCTCAGAGATAAGCTTGTTGGTCTCTGTGGACAATACGATGGAAGTGGTGTTGATGATTGGACTGGTCCAGATGGAACTGTCTACACCACCGCTCATGATTTCGGACTGAGCTGGAACGTTTCCGGAACGGACCGACTTATTCTTGATCCAGACTTCAACTGCCTTGATGCTCCGCAGCCACCAAGGGATCCTTGTGATGTTAATCCTCAAGCAAACGCCGCTGCTTTACGATACTGCAAGTATGTCATCGATCCAACAGGCCCATATGCACCATGCCATAAATCAGTTCCACCTAGATCTCAATATGAGGCCTGTTTGTACGACGTTTGCTATTGCCGAGGCGATGCAGACTGTGCTTGCACTGTTGTTAAGGCTTATGAGACACTTTGTGAGAACGCTGGAGTGAATGGTCTCGGCTCAGTTGTGGACGAGTGCGGCATATGCTTTGGATCCGGACCTCCATGCAAATATGACACTGGCGGATCAGGTGGCGGAGCTACCTGTACCGCGTCAGGTGACCCACATTACAGGACATTTGATGGTCGTTGGCATCATTTCCAGGGTCTCTGTGAGTACATTCTTGCAAGCGATTGCGTTAATCAAGACTTTGTCATTCACCAGCGTAATCGGCCTTGTGGCTCTAGGTCTTGCACTAGATCCATTGCAATCCGCACTATATCTGGTGATGTCATACAACTTCTCCAAGGTGGTGTGGTTAAAGTTGGTGATAAAACCGTTGCTTTAAGATTTGATGTAGGCAGCACCGCTATATTTCGAACGGGCGGATATGTTGTTGTTCATTTGGCTGGTCGAAACGGATCGATTGTTATTGTCAGATTTGATGGCAATCACATGGTAGAAGTAGTAGTACCAGAAACATACCGTGGTCGGGTTTGTGGACTATGTGGAACGTTTACCGGAATAACCAATGATGACTTAGAGCTACCAGATGGTAACCTAACCTCAAACGAGCACACTTTCGGTCTGGGATGGGCAGTTACACCACATAATCGTCTTCTCATTCCCATTGCAGATACTTCATGTCGTGACCCAGCTATGGCATCAGGTCACCCTTGTGACGGCAAACCGCGTATTAAACAGAAAGCTGAAGAGTACTGCAGTTTGATATCGGATGCTCAGGGACCGTACCGTGCCTGCCATCAAAACATCGACCCACAGGAGCATTACGACTCTTGTGTTTACGACGTATGTGAATGTAATGCAGACATTGCATGCGCTTGCGATCTCGTAAAAGCCTATGAGCATCAATGTATACGGCAAGGCCTCGCGAATAAAATCGGTTCTGTTGTAGATGATTGCGGAAAATGTTTTGGAAATGGAAGAGATTGCATTCCACCGACTAAGTTTGCACAAGTGTTTGGAGATCACTACGTAACATTTGACGGTTTTGGTTATCATTTCCAAGGAAACTGCGAGTACACTTTAGCAAAGGACAATCTCAAATCAGAATTTGTCGTCCAATTGCAGAATGAATATTATGGCAATAACTCTTTGACTTCCAACAAGGCTCTAGCCATACGTGTCGTTAATGGTCCAGTTATCACTATTACTAAAGAGTTACTCGTGTTTGCCAACAATATCCAGCTTGCAGATTTTCCATACAAATCTCCTTCAGGAAATGTTGTTGTTCGTCGCGTGGGAAAAAGTGTGACAGTGCATTTGGTCAGCTTGAAAATTACTATAGTGTTTCATGACAACAATTTGGTTGAAGTTGGCATTCCCGTTGCGTATCGCAATCCCATTGCTGGTCTGTTTGGAAATTGCGATGGCAATTCAACCAACGATTTAACATCCAGTAACGATACGACTTGGAAATCGTTGAGTAATTCGAGTTCGGAAGCTAGTTTTCTTGCATCTCATGAATTTGGAAAGAGCTGGGCAGTAGAGGGTGTTGATCGACGTCTTCTTCCCGCAAATAAGAGCTGCGTCCAGCATCTAACGTTATTGCCTCATCCGTGTGATGGTAAACAGCAGATTCAAGCAGAAGGCCGGAAATATTGTGATGTTATCAATAGCGTCCGTGGTCCTTATCACAACTGCCACAGTGTGTTAGATCCGACGTTTTATTATGAAAGCTGCGTAAATGACATTTGCTTTACTGATGGCGAATATGATGGTGGGTGTACCGTGGCGAGGGCATACGAAGCTGCTTGTCGACGATTAGGGGTCAAGGGATTAGGATCTGTACTGGACGAATGTGGAGTCTGCTTTGGGGATGGAACCAAATGCAACTTCGATACTGCTGCTACATGTCAAGTTCAAGGAGATCCACATTTTACTACGTTCGACCAAGCCGGTCATCATTTCCAGGGTAAATGTGAGTATGTGCTCGCCAAGGACTGCATTGGCGACGAGTGGCAAATACATGCTCACAGTGCTGTATGTAATGGCCCGTATACTTGCACCAAATCGGTGGCAATTCGAGCCGCTAGAGCTGGAGTCATCAAGCTTTACCGTGGTCCAAAGGTTTATGTAAACAATATTGCTGTGACGTCATTTCCGTTCTGGTTGGCAGGAGATGGGACGACAATTAGGAAACGTTTCAATAAAATCGAAGTTGTATTAGCAAGTGCTAGGGTTTGTGTTACATGGGATGGCTCGTATGGAGTCGATATTTCTGTACCTCTGGATGCCAAGAACAAAACATGCGGACTGTGCGGCTCATTTAACGATGTATGGACGGACGATTTGAAGACCTTGAATGGTACAATACTTTTGGCTAGCCACAGATATGGGTCACGTTCCACTCAGTCCTTATATGCTTATCACGAATTTGGTCGAAGTTGGGCGGTCACAGGAATTGACCGATTGTTGCTGTCAGTAAACGATCCATGCGTCGATCCTGCCATACCCGAACCTCATCCTTGTGATTCTGCTGCTGGTGCGCGTAAGAGAGCTCAAGTTCAACAATATTGCTCTGTTATTTCTAATCGCCAAGGTCCTTACGGTGGATGCCATGACAAAGTCAATCCAACCGAGCACTACGAGTCTTGTTTATTTGATGCGTGTGCATGTGAGGCCGCTTCTCCTTTGACGTGTGCTTGTGATTCCGTTCACGCTTATGAGAGCTTATGTGAGAAGAAGGGTGTAAGAAGACTTGGCACTGTATTAGATGAGTGCGGCGTATGTTTCGGAGATGGTTCTACTTGCATTAACGCTGGAGCAACGTGTCAAGCATCGGGGGATCCGCACTACAGGACGTTTGATAACGTTGTACATCACTTTCAAGGACGCTGTGAATACGTTCTGTCTCGAGATTGTGCTAATAACGAGTGGCAGATTCAAGTGCAGAACGAAAACAGATACAACAACAGGGCGGTCAGTTGGACGAAAGCGGTTGCTATTCAGCTGGCCAACACAGGCGTTATACGCTTGCTTGCAAATCGTATTGTGGAAATAAACACCGTCAGAATCAATCACTTTCCGTATCGCGTTCCGAGTGGCGGTGCATTCATTCGCCAGGAAGTGAACAAGGTTCGTGTTTACTTAGCTGAATCGGGTGTGTCTGTTTCGTGGGATGGAAATCACTTTGTTTCTGTTACTGTGCCGTCTTCTGCTAATGGCACTGTATGCGGTTTGTGTGGTCAATACAATACCGATCAAAGTGATGACCTGGAACAGAAGAATGGTACCATACTCATTCCAAGCTCAGTTTTGGGGTCCGGCTCAGTCCAGTCTCGATATGCCTATCACACGTTTGGTGTCAGTTGGTCCGTTCCGACCACAAAGCGACTTTTGTTACCCACTGATGCGACCTGCGAAGATGATTATCTTCCTCCTCCTCATCCGTGTGATGACAATCCGTTTATCAAAGTCCGTGCAGAAGAATATTGCAGCTTTATTATTAATCGCAACGGACCATATGCTGCTTGTCATGGTGTCATTGATCCACAGAGTGATTACGATTCTTGCCTCTTTGACACTTGCGCTTGTGGTGGAGATACCTCTTGTGCGTGTGACTCTGTCCAAGCTTATGAGACAGTATGCCGGCGTAACAAAGTGGCCAATCTAGGTTCGGTAGTTGACGAGTGTGGCTTGTGCTTTGGAGACGGCACGACGTGCTTTCCCAGTGGAGCGACTTGCTCCGCGAAAGGAGATCCTCACTATACAACGTTTGACGGTTTAGCTTACGATTTTCAAGGCAAGTGCGAGTACGTTTTAGCTAAAGATGTAGAGGGTGACTTCGAAATTCGAGTTCAAAACGAGCCATGCGGATCAACTGTCACGTGCACGAAAGCGGTAGCTATTAAGATTCCCGGTGGTGCTTCTGTTCGTTTATTTCGTCAACTGGTAGTGGAAGTAGGTGGTATTGTAATAAAGAGGTTTGGTATAACTGATTCGTCGCGTACGGTTCGAATCTTTAGAAAAGGTGGGATGGTTTACGTTCGGTTGTTAGGACCCGATGTCCTCATCAAATGGAACGGCAATACCGTTGTGGAAGTGACGGTGCCAGAAACTTACATGAAACGTATGCGTGGTTTATGTGGTGACTACACTGGCGATACTGCCGATGACTTTTTGACAAGTGCTGACGTCGTTGAGTCTAGAACGTCGGCGGGAATCTTCAATTTTGGAGTCAGTTGGGCTGTTGAAGGTGAGGATCGATGTATTCTCTCACCGGGTACGGTGTGCAATGACGTGATAACACCACCATTTCATCCTTGCGACGAAAAGCCAACTGTTAGAGCCAAAGCAGAAAAATATTGCGGATTCATCACAAATGTGCAAGGCCCGTATGCAAACTGCCATGCAGTTCGTGATCCGTCTGACTACTACAAAGACTGTGTATACGACACTTGTGCCAATGATGGCAACACTAGCATAGCGTGTGAATCGGCCCAAGCGTACGAGAGTATTTGCCGAACGCAAGACAAAGTAACTGAGATTGGGACAGTTATAGACGAGTGTGGAGTATGCTTTGGGGATGGATCCTCGTGTGTAGATGTCGGAGCGACATGTCAAGCCTCGGGCGACCCACATTACGTGACGTTCGACGGAGCCGGTCATCACTTTCAAGTAAGTACTGTATATTACTTTTTGTATTTTGCTTTCTTACAGTTTTAGTATTTTTATTACAACCTATTTATTAACTATTTTGTAATAATTTTATTTATCTGAGTTCGATTTGACCATTGTTATAGGGAAAGTGTGAGTACATCTTGGTGAAAGATTGCTCTGGTGCTAACCAGTTTCAAGTCAACGTTCGTAACGTTGGAAACACTGTTACCGTGACAAGAGCTGTAGCTATTCGCATTGCCAACGTTGGCGTTATTGTCATGAGGCAAGGACAACCAACGACAGTCAACGGGTTGAATATTGCCGGATATCCATACAACGTTCCTGCTGACGGATCACGTATCACAAAAGTAGATGGTAAAATACGCGTCCACCTCGCGAATTCTGGAGTGAACGTTTACTGGGATGGTTCCCACTTTGTCCAAGTGACGGTACCGACTCAGTACTTTAACAGTACGTGTGGACTATGTGGTCAATACAATGGTGATAGTAGCGACGACTTGGAAGCAAAGGATGGTACCGTGTATTATCCCAGTCATCGCACTTATTCGTCGTCACAAAACTCAAGGCATGCTTACCACGCTTTTGGTATTAGTTGGGCTGTCAGTGGTGCGGACCGCATTCTTCTTGATGAATCTGACTCTTGCAAGGATTCCACGGTTGAGCCTCCGGATCCATGTTCTGGCAAAGCGGCCGTGAAGGCAGCTGCAGAAAAGTACTGCAACTGGATTAGAGATCCTAACGGTCCTTACATTGATTGTCACGCGACTCGTGATCCAGAGGAAGCGTTCAAGTCGTGTGTATTCGATGTGTGTGGAAACAACGGAGACACGAGTGTGGCGTGCGATGTCGTCCAAGGTTACGAGACGCTATGCAAGCGACGCGGCATAACTACCATAGGATCCGTGGTTGATCGATGTGGAATTTGTTTCGGAGATGGCAGCACGTGCAAAGCAGGTGCGACATGTCAAGCTTCCGGTGATCCTCATTACGTAACATTCGATGGACTCGGTCATCATTTTCAAGGTAAATGCGAATACGTTCTTGCACAGGATTGTCGAAGAAAGACATTTTCTGTTCACGTCCAAAACAATCAGCGAGGTAGAACGGACGTCAGCTGGACCAAAGCGGTAGCAGTTTGGATCAAGAACGTCGGTGTTATTCGCTTACTTCCCAACAAGGTAGTCACCGTCAACTCTCGTGTTGTTGAGACATTTCCACATCGACTACCAGGAGATGGCACCGTCATCAGGCGAGACACTCAATTCGCGGAGGTGGATATTGTGGCTCTCGACGTCTTGGTGAAATTCGATGGCACTCATCTAGTTGAAGTGACGGTTTCGGATGCTTACAAGTACTGGACGTGTGGTTTGTGCGGTATTTACGACGATACTTCTGCCAACGATCTTTCGCTCAAGGATGGTGGAAATGTGACCGCCAGTCACGACAAATATTCGGGATCTCTGGCATCGAGGACTGCTTATCACAATTTTGGTGTTAGTTGGGCAGTACTTGGCACTGATCGTCTACTGCTCGGTGCCAATGATACTTGCGTTGATTCAAACACTCCGCCGGCGGACCCTTGTGAAGGCAGGAATGAAATAGCGGCCGATGCTCGTCGATATTGTGGAATTATTGCTGATCCCCAAGGACCGTATGCCCTCTGCCATTCAGTCGTAGACCCAAGGTTACATGTTGACTCATGTGTCTTTGACGTATGCGCTTGTACTGGAGATACAAGCTGTGGCTGTGATGCAGTCAAGGCTTATGAAGCGACCTGTCGCCGTTCCGGTGTGGAAAAATTGGGAACAGTTGTTGATCAGTGCGGAATCTGCTTTGGCGATGGCAGCTCTTGCTCTAAACCACCAGCATCATGCCAAGCATCCGGTGACCCTCATTACACGACGTTTGATGGAGCTGGACATCATTTTCAAGGCAAATGTGAATATATTCTTGCTCGGGACTGCGCTCACAACGATTTCGAAGTACACGTACGAAACGAGCATCGACACGGAAATAACCACGTTACTTATACACGTTCTGTTGCCATCAAAGTACGAGGTGTAGCTGTTATTAAACTTTTGCCTTCTAGAAAGACTCTAGTGAACAATTTTGAAGTTACGCGTTACCCTCATGTTATTGGAGTCGACGGTTCTCTTATACAAGTACAAGGTGGTTTGGTAAAAGTAATTTTGGCGAGTTCTGGAGTTGAAATCTATTGGAACGGTAATGACTTTGTCAAGGTCACAGTTCCCGGAGAATATAGGGACCGTGTTTGCGGGTTGTGCGGAACGTTTGACGGCAATGCACAGAATGACTTTGAACTGCGAAATGGTACTGTACTGAGTGCAAGTCATCTGACATACTCGAAATCTGATCAGTCAGTAAGAGCATATCATGATTTTGGTCGTGATTGGGCCGTTATTGCCTCTGAGAGGTTGCTCGTGGATCGCAATGTCGTGTGCGTTGATTCTCCTATTCCACCTCCTCATCCTTGCGACGCACGTGCTGGACTGCGACAACAAGCAGAACAAAGATGTCGGGTTATTCAAGACAAACAAGGCCCGTACGCTCCGTGTCACGCTACTGTGGATCCGAACATGCAGTACGAATCTTGTGTATTTGATACATGCGCTTGCGGTGGCGGATCGTCGTGCGCTTGCGAGGCCGTTTACGCTTACGAGGACGCTTGTCGTGAAAATGGAGTAACCGACTTGGGTTCTGTGATCGACGAATGTGGTGTCTGTTTTGGAGACGGGAGTACGTGTCCACCTCGCGGTTCGATGTGCCAAGCGTCAGGTGATCCACACTACGACACTTTGGATGGCGCTGGCCATCATTTTCAAGGGCAATGTGAGTACGTGTTGGTGAAAGATTGCGTTAACAACGACTTTGCTGTCCACGTAAGAAACGAGCACCGTGGATCACAATCTGTAACATGGACCAAGTCTGTAGCTGTTCGCGTAACAGGAGGTCCTGTAATCAAACTCCTTAGAAACTCGGTTGTTCAAGTCAGCGGGGTTTTAGTGACCTCTTTTCCTAGAACTCTATCTCCAGACGGAACCGTGCTGCGTAAAGTTGGTCGCGTTGTGAAAGTTCGGCTCGGAAGTTCAGGCGTTCAGGTGACGTG
This sequence comes from Corticium candelabrum, assembly GCF_963422355.1. Classification (NCBI taxonomy): domain Eukaryota; kingdom Metazoa; phylum Porifera; class Homoscleromorpha; order Homosclerophorida; family Plakinidae; genus Corticium; species Corticium candelabrum. The sequence continues at coordinate 1,905,948 of NC_085103.1, forward strand.
GGACGGAGACTCTATAGTTGAAGTGACTGTTCCTCCGGAGTATAAGAACAAGACGTGTGGACTTTGCGGACAATATGACGACTTGTGGAGAAATGATTTGCAGCTTGCAAATGGTACTGTTGTCTATCCGAGCCATAGGTACGCATCTTCATCGCAAGTCTCGATTCGGGCTTATCACGTATTCGGCGTTAGCTGGGCTGTAAAGAACACCAGTAGACTTCTTCTCCTTCCTAATGACGCTTGCATTGATCGCACCATTCCTCCTGTTCATCCGTGTGACTCAAAGTCGAACGCTGTACGAGATGCTGCTCGAAAATATTGTAATGTAATTCAAGACCCTCAAGGGCCCTACAGTGCCTGCCATGACTCTATCGATCCAACTCAGGCTTATGAATCTTGCGTTTTTGACACATGCGGGTGCAACGGCGATACAGCGTGCGCTTGCAGGTCTGTAAGAGCTTATGAGTCGCGTTGCAGAAATCTCAAAGTAAGCGGGTTGGGAACCGTTGTGGACGAATGCGGTGTGTGTTTTGGAAACGGGCTCAGTTGTGTGTCCGTCGGTTGTGCGGCGCAGGCGTCTGGAGATCCACACTACTTGACATGTGATCGCTCGGGTCATCATTTTCAAGGAAAGTGCGAATATATCTTTATGAAGGACATCGTAAACGGAGACTTTCAGGTTCACGTTCGCAACGAACACCGTGGAAATCCTAGGGTTACGTATGTGCGCGATGTAGCGGTAAAGTCACGTGGCGGAGCCGTCATTCATATTCTTAAGGGCCAAATTGTGAAAGTTAATGGTGAGACCATAACGTCGTTTCCTCATTATGTGGCAGTTGACGGTACTTGGATACGCCGTGTGCAAGGCAAAATACGCGTGTTTCTGGCCAATTCGGGCGTTGTCGTAAAGTTTGACGGAAATCACTTTATAGAAGTGACTGTTCCTGACGATTACAAAGAAAAATTGGGAGGATTAGCTGGTAACTTTAATGGAGATTTCTCAGACGACCTGGAAGGAAGCGATGGCACAATTTACCATCCGTCTCATCGATATTATTCGAGCTCGTTGCAGACTAGGAGAGCGTACAACTGGTTTGGTATTAGTTGGGCTGTGAACGGAACAGATCGTTTGATATTGAGCGCCAACGATCCTTGCGTTGATCCCATTGAACCACCACCTCACCCCTGCGATCCGGATCCAGCACTGAGAAGGAAAGCAGAGAACTATTGTCGTTTCATTATAAACCGTCAAGGTGCTTACGGACCTTGCCACGACGCCGTTCCTCCCGACCTGTATTTCGAGTCGTGTGTGTTCGACAGCTGTGCGTGTCCTAATAATATCGAAGAGTGCGCATGCGCGTCTGTTCAAGCTTACGAGGCCATCTGTGCGCGCAGCAATGTGACCGGTCTTGGTTCGGTTATTGACGAATGCGATGTTTGTTTCGGAGACGGAACTTCATGCGAACCAAACAGCGCAACGTGTCAAGCGTCGGGAGATCCCCATTATACAACCTTTGATAACGCCGGCCATCACTTTCAAGGTCGCTGCGAGTATATCTTAGCAAAGGACTGTGGCAACGACAGTAAGTGGGAGATTCATGTCCGCAACGAACATCGCGGCAGCAGAGCTGTTACGTATACCAGATCAGTGGCCGTGCGCATTCAGGGCGTCGGTGTTATCAAACTATTAAAGAGTCAGGCCGTCGAAGTCAACGGATTTCCTGTAACGAAATTCCCGTATATCGTACCAGGTGATAATTCTGTCATCCGTAAACAGTTTGGCCAAGTGAAAGTATTTCTTGCTGATGCAAACGTCGTGGTGCGATTCGATGGCAACCATCTAGTTCAAGTGTCTGTTCCTCCAGAATATTTCGATCGTCTTTGTGGACTCTGTGGTACTTACAATGGCGATTTTGCAGACGATTTGCAATTGCGCAATGGCAGCGTAGTCCAGCCCAGTCATCGCTTTAATTCTAAATCGACTCAGTCTGTTTGGGCATACCATACTTTCGGTGTGAGTTGGACCGTTCCCAGCGGTCAGCGTATTCTCATCCCAACTACCGATACGTGCGTCGATGATGTTGTTCCGCCTCCTCATCCTTGTGATGGAAATCCCAACCTGCGAACTAAAGCAGAGCAGCGATGCCGCGTTATTACTAACGCTCACGGTCCATACCGCGAGTGTCACGGCGTCACGGACGAATCCAATGGGTATGAATCGTGTGTCTTCGACACTTGCGCCTGCGGCGATCGGCCCGAATGCTATTGCGGTGCCGTGCTGGCGTACGAAGAAATGTGTAAGCGTCGTGGCGTTTCTAACATTGGAACAGTCATTGACGAGTGTGGCGTTTGCTTTGGAGACGGATCGTTTTGCACACCCGGTGTATTTTGTCAAGCATCCGGTGATCCTCACTACAGAACGTTTGACGGTCTCGGTCATCATTTCCAAGGTCGCTGTGAGTACGTTCTTGCGAGGGACTGCGGAGGCACCGACTTCAGTGTGCACGTGAGAAACGAGCCGGTATCTCCTACAAGCGACGTGACAGTGACAAGAAGCGTGGCCATTAAGGTTCGCGGCGCCGGCGTTATTCAACTACTTCGGAACAACGTCGTCGTAGTGAATGGAAAAACAGTGACCAACTATCCATATTTCGTTGGCGCACACGCTATTATCAGTCGCCTTCCGCCACGCTGGATTCTAGTGCGTCTGTCCGAGTCTAGAGTGCAAGTACGGTTTGACGGATCAAACACAGTGCAAGTCGCGGTACCAGAAGACTATTTCAACAATACGTGTGGTCTTTGTGGTTTCTACAATGGCGAAGCATCTGACGACATGAAAACGGCGAATGGCATCGTACTTGTTGCGAGTAACCCTCATCATTCGAGATCGTCTGCATCGGTCTATGCTTACCATGCACTTGGTATTAGTTGGACAGTTATTGGTTCTGATCGCTTGCTGCTAGATGAAAATGATTCATGCACTGACCCTGTTGTTCCTCCTCCACATCCTTGTGATGGGCGAGCTCAAGTTCGAGCAAACGCAGAGAGATATTGCGAGTTTATTACGAATGCACGAGGACCTTACGGGAAGTGTCACGGTGTGATAGATCCTACTAATCACTACGAATCGTGTGTGTTTGATACTTGCGCTTGCGGCGGAGACACAAAATGTGCGTGCGACTCGGTTGCAGCTTACGAGACACTATGTGTCAACTCTAACGTGAGCAACCTGGGCTCGGTGGTCGATGAATGTGGAGTCTGCTTTGGGGATGGTACAACGTGCACTAATCCTGGAGCTACATGTCAGGTCGTTGGGGGTCCTCATTACACCACGTTTGACAACGCAGGTCATCATTTTGAAGGATACTGCGAATACATTCTAGCGCAAAGTAGCGACTTTTCAGTACACATTGAAAATGGTCCATGTTGTCAGAAAACAGACGCGACTGTAAGGAACTGTGCCATTAGCATTAGGAAAGTTGGTGTCGTGCAGCTGAATGAAGATCAAAGTGTACTTGTGAACGGAATCAAAGTCGATAACTTTCCGTATACCATCGCGGCAGACGGCAGTCGCATTTCCATTCTAAACGGTCGAGTTCGAGTGTGGCTTGCCAATTCTGAGGTGATCCTCTTGTGGGACGGAAAGAATGCCTTCCTTCAAGTGGACGTCCCCACTACATATAAGAACAGCACCGTCGGTTTGTGCGGTAACTACAACGGCGACCCTAACGACGATCTGACGTTGAGAAATGGATCGGTAGTTTTCGCAAGTGACTTGCGTGCGTCTCAATCACAGCTGTCTAGGTGGGCCTACTATGACTTTGGAACGAGCTGGTCCGTCAACGGTACCGAACGGTTACTGCTAGACGCGCTTTCTATATGTGATGATCCTGAACCCACTGATCCGCATCCTTGTGTGGCAAACGCCGCTGCTAAGCCGGAAGCGGAAAAGTATTGTCGCTTTATTACTGACACACGTGGACCGTTCGGTGCCTGTCATGCTACCGTCAATCCACAGATTTACTATGAAGCCTGTCTGTCTGAGACATGCCGCTGTAGAGGGGATACGGCGTGTGCGTGTAAGGCAATCACGTCATACGAAACAGTGTGCCGTACGAAGAGGGTACAGCAACTAGGTACGGTTGTCGACGAATGCGGTATTTGTTTCGGTGACGGTTCCACGTGCCTCCAAGCTGGTGCCACCTGCCAAGCTTCCGGTGATCCTCATTACGTCACATTTGACGGTCTCGGCCATCATTTCCAAGGACACTGCGAGTATATATTAGCGCAAGACTGCAAAGCCAATGACTTTAAGATACATGTGAGGAATATTGGTAATACGGTGACAGTGACGAGAGCCGTGGCCATTGATATCCGCGGTGTTGGCCATTTGAGCTTGCTTCAAGGTCTGGTGGTGGAAATGAACGGCATTAGAGTTGACAACTTTCCCTACGTCGTGCCTGGCGATGGCTCTAGAGTGACTAAAATTCCAGGAAGAGTGAGAGTATACCTCGCATCGTCGGGTGTTGTTGTATTATGGGATGGGTCACATATGGTTCAGGTGACTGTACCGAATACATACAGTAACAGAACTTGCGGTCTTTGTGGACAGTTTAACGGAATCTCATCGGATGACTTGGAAACACGCAACGGCACCGTCTATACTCCTAGTCACCCCAGTTATTCGTCTTCTGATCGCTCTACCAAAGCGTACCACGCTTTTGGCGTCAGCTGGGCCGTACCAAAGTCCGACTGGCTGATCATCGACTCCACAGTCACGTGCGTTGATCCTGTTCTGCCTCCTCCTCATCCATGTGACGACAAAGCAGCTATCAGGCAGAATGCGGAGAAATACTGCAAAATCATTACGGACATCCAAGGCCCTTACGGCAATTGCCATGCCGCGATACCGCCTGAAAATCATTACGAATCGTGCGTGTTTGATACTTGCCAGTGCGATGGTTGTGAGGAGAATGCTTGCGACTCTGTTCGTTCGTACGAGCTCTTGTGTCAAGCTCGTGGTGTCACAGATATCGGATCGGTTCTCGACGAGTGTGATGTCTGTTTTGGCGACGGCAGTCGGTGTCAGAACATCGGTGCTACGTGCGTGGCGTCTGGAGATCCACATTACAATACTTTCGACGGCGCCGGTCATCATTTCCAGGGTAAGTGTGAGTACATATTGGCTGAAGATTGCTCTGCAAACAAAGCGTTTTCTGTACACGTTCGCAACGAACACCGTGGAAATACGGCGGTCACGTGGACGAAATCGGTCGCCGTTGTAGCTCCTGGACTCGGTTCTCTCCTGCTACTGTGGAATGGTGTCGTTATTCACAATAACATCGAAGTAACGACATTTCCCAGAACGACGCCCGATGGTACGCGAATTTCTAAGAAACCGGGAAGCACGCGAGTCCGCCTGCCAGGGTCGGACGTCATTGTCACGTGGGACGGTAATCACATGGTACAAGTGTCCGTACCTACAGCATTCGATGGTAAAACGTGTGGCTTGTGCGGACTCTTCGACGACGACTACACGAACGATCTTAAACTACGAAACGGAAGTGTGGTACATCCGAGTCATAAGACCTACTCGAGTTCTAGACAGAGCGTCTATGCTTATCACATATTTGGAGTAAGCTGGGCTGTTTCTGCTAATCAGTCGCTCCTATTGGCCGACGGAGAAGTTTGCGTCGACGGCACTATAGCACCTCCTCACCCTTGTGACGGAAAGACGCAGATACGAGCTAAAGCTGAGAAGTACTGCGACTTTGTACGTAACGCTCAAGGTCCTTATGCTGGATGCCATACTGCTATCGATCCTTTGGAGGGTTTCGAGGCTTGCGTGTTTGACGTCTGTTCGTGCGGTGGAACGGAAAGCTGCGCCTGCGGTGCCGTCCGCGCGTACGAAACGCGCTGCCGTACCCAAGGGGTAAAAGATCTCGGCTCTGTTGTGGACGAGTGCGGAATTTGCTTTGGAGACGGTTCGTCGTGCGAGGGAGGTGTGTCGTGCCAAGCTTCCGGCGACCCACACTATTCCACTTTCGATGGTGCCGGTCATCATTTCCAGGGTCGATGCGAGTACACGCTGGTTTCCGACTGCGTTTCGGGCGACTTTTCAATCCACGTTCAGAACGAACATCGAGGTAGCTCACTTGTCACGTGGACGCGATCGGTTGGTATTCGCGTGAAAGGCGGGAGTGTTATACAGCTATTGCAGAATAGGAAAACATACGTCAGCGGTCGTGAAGTGACCCGTTTCCCTCACACCGTGGGCGTGGACGGAACCCGCATCAGTCGACAAGGAAACAAGGTCCGCGTTTGGCTGGCCAATTCTGCTGTTGTCGTGCGTTGGGATGGATACCATCTGGTAGAAGTGATAGTGCCCGATACGTACAAAAGCAAGACATGCGGACTGTGCGGAACGTACGACGGCGACTATACGAATGACCTTGAAGGACCAGACGGAACAGTATACACTCCTAGTCACCGCACGTATTCTCGTTCTACCCAGTCTTTGTCTGCATATCATGCTTTCGGAAAGAGTTGGACCGTTCTCGGTAATAAACGCCTACTATTACAAAGCAATGATACATGCACCGATTCTGTCACCCATCCACAGGATCCTTGCACAGTTCATCCTCATGTGCGAGCAAATTCCCAACAATATTGTCAATTTATTCTTGAGACTCAGGGTTTGTATGCAGCTTGCAAAGCCCCAACAAATAGCACACTACCAGCTCTAGATTCCAACTTCTACTACGAGAACTGTTTATTCGATACGTGTGCGGCTGGTGGAGACAAAAGCGTCGCATGCAACTCGGTCAAAGCATACGAGAGCGAGTGTCGGCGTCGCGGTGCGGACATCGGCTCCGTCGTCGACCGATGCGGCGTTTGCTTCGGAGACGGCACCACTTGCGCCGCCTCTCGAGCGACGTGCACGGCAAGCGGTGATCCTCATTATTCGACATTCGACGGGGCGGGTCATCATTTCCAAGGAGCATGCGAGTACATCCTGGCAAAAGATTGCACAAACGAGGACTTTTCTGTTCACGTGAGAAACGAGCATCGTCATGGCAACAACAGAGTGACATATACCAAATCGGTTGCTGTACGTATTAGAGGACTCGGTGTCGTTAAGATACTTAGTGGCAGAGTAGTTACAGTTAACGGTCAGACTGTCACACATTCGAGAACGTTGACGGACGGCAGTCAGTTGGATATATCTCACAATGCAGTGACACTAACGCTCACGACGGACGTCGTGATTAAGTTTGACGGATCGCACTTTGCACAAGTGTCGGTGCCAGGTGACTATTTGAACAAAATGTGCGGTCTCTGCGGGAGCTACGATAATCAATGGATGAACGACCTGACCCTGAGCGATGGACGTGTGATGATGGCGAGCGCTCGTAAATACTCTTCTTCTGCTCAGTCGGTGAAAGCGTACCACGATTTTGGTGTAAGTTACAAGGTCACTGGTGCTTCTCGTCTTTTGCTGGGCGTAAATGAAACATGCCAAGACTCGTCGACACCTCCTCAACATCCTTGCGACGGTACTAACCACAGATCGAGTGCTGAGCAGTTTTGTCAGGTAGTTAAGGACCCGAACGGCCCTTACGGTAGCTGTAAGAACGTCGTTGACTTGACGGAGGCGTTCGAGTCTTGTGTCTTTGACGTTTGCGCATGCGCCGGTAACAGTTCATGTGGTTGCAACATAGTAAAGGTATTTGAGAGTGAATGCCGTCGTTTGGGAGGGCAAGGTGTCGGAACGATCGTAGACGTGTGCGGCGTTTGTAATGGAGATGGTCAGAGCTGCCTTGATGACTACGGACAATGCACAGCGTCGGGAGATCCCCACTACTCCACATTTGATGGATATGGACATCACTTCCAAGGTCGCTGCGAGTACGTATTCGCCGAAGACTGCGTCGGAGGTGACTTCTCAATTCACGTTGTCAACGAAAATCGTCATGGCAACAGTCGCGTGTCGTACACAAAATCGGTTGCGATCAAGGCAAGAGTGGTGGGAGTAATCAAATTGCTTAAAAATGGTGTCGAGGTTAACGGACAGAACGTTGACATCTTTCCTCATCGAGTGGGATCGGACGGCACTACTATTGAAAAGAGGTTTGTTGAAGTGTCCGTGACGCTCGGATTGTCAGGTGTCGTGGTGAAATGGATCGGTGTGAGCAGTTATGTTAGGGTTTTGGTTCCGCCGAATTACAAAGAGCGTACGTGTGGATTGTGCGGAACGTTTGACGGTAACCGTACCAACGATCTCCGCCTACGAGATGGTTCCGAAGTGGCGGCGAGTAACCCGAGCTATTCATCATCACAAAAATCGAGAAACGCTTATCACTCGTTTGGCACTGATTGGACTGTTGCTGTTGCCAGCCGTCTGTTGCTACGTACTGCCGAATCTTGTAGCGATGATAGCACGGCTCCGGATGATCCATGTAATGTAGTGAACGCTAGCTTGCCTGCTCCAGCAGAGCGACGGAGACAAGCCGATATCATATGTCAGGATATCGTGGATACGAATGGTCCTTATGCTGGTTGTCATGCAGTAGTCGACACTAAGCTGTATCATGAATCGTGTCTCTATGATGTGTGCGCGTGTGGCTTAAATGCAGATTGCGCTTGCGCTTCTGTCGTTGCCTACGAGAAGGAATGCCGCAACCGCGGAGTGACGAACATTAAGTCTGTTGTTGATAATTGCGGTGTTTGTCATGGCGACGGCACTTCGTGTCGAAAGGATTATGCTACGTGCAACGTGTACAGTGATCCTCACGCTGCGGCTACGGGACAAAAGCAAAGATTTTTTACGTTCGATAATCTTGTTCATTTTTTTCAAGGTAAATGCGAGTACGTTTTGGCTCGGGACTGCACTGGAAATCTCTTTGATATTCACATTAAAAACGACCATCCATCATCTGATGTCATTCACACATCGTGGACGACTGGTCTTTCTGTGCGTGTAGCTGGCCTTGGTGTGATCAAAGTGGTTCATAGTGCGACGGATACGAAAGTGTACTTGAATGGAGTCCTACTTACTCGACCTTCTCAGAACAACGGAATCGATGGTTCTCAGGTTATTGTTTCTAGTTTCCTAGAAGATCAAGTGGACATTTATTTGGCAAGTTCTGATGTTAAAATCACTTTCTATGGTAACTATGAGATCATAGTGTCAATTCCGCCGTCGTTGAAATCCCGCATGTGCGGCCTGTGTGGAAACTACAACGGCATTACGAGCGACGATTTGATGCTACCGACTGGTATATCCCTCAACACCAGCAATATAAACGGTTCTGCTTCTTCACAGTCGGTTAATAATTATCACAGGTTTGGATTGAGTTGGTCTGTGGAAGGCGATGATAGACTAATTCTTGCCCCCAGTTACCAATGCCCAGACGAGTTTCCTCCACCTTTGTGCGAGAGAAAGCCACAGTTTAAGAAGGATGTTGAACTATTCTGTAACGTTGTTAAAGATTCCACTGGTCCGTTTGCAAGATGTCACTCTTCGATCTCTCCCAATTCATTGAACCAGCAGTGTATACTCGATTCTTGCTCCCAGAACGGCAGTCTACTATTCGGTTGTTCTGCAATCAGATCATATCAGAGTCAGTGTGAACGGCGCTTGCGCACGTCGCTTGGTCCTACGGTATTGAATTGTTCAACAGGTAATGAGGTTTAAATTTAGCCTATGGTTACCATAGTTGTATAAATAGCTACTTGTGGCTTGCTGTGCAGATGCTTGTGCAGAGTTTAATCCGTGTTTCCAAGGAGTGACTTGTACAAACGATTTGAGTCTTCTACCGCCGTATACGTGTGGTAGATGCCCATCCGGATATTTAGGAGACGGGCAAACGTGTGTGGATATCGATGAAGTATGTTTGGAAAATCAATCGCTATCTGTGTATACATAATGTTGTAACTTTGTTCTTAGTGTGGAGATGCCACGCCATGTTCCAGTGTTGTCACGTGTCAAAACTCACCGGGAAGATTTAGTTGTGCCGCTTGTCCGTCGGGTTACGCCGGCGGCGCAAAAACGGGTAGTGGTCTGCAGGACGCACGTACAAACATTCAGGTGTGCTGGTCATGAACTGATTTGTCAGACTTGAAAGTCTAGTTTGTGCTGCTTTCTAGGTTTGTGTCGATGTCGATGAATGCCTAACTAATAACGGTGGATGTGACTTAAAAACCAATTGTACAAACAAAATTGTGAGCCTTACATGTTGGTATTTTGTAATAGTGTTAGAGCAATTTGTTCTTCTAGGGTTCGTTCGAATGCGGGCCTTGTCCAAATGGATACACGGGAACTAGTCTGACAGGTTGCGTGCTTGGTGACTTTTGTCTTTTGGGTCTTGATGATTGTCATGACCAGTTCGGGACTTGTACGTCTACTGGTCCCGGTCTGTACAAGTGCGAGGTCAGTTCCACTTTATCAGATTAGGTTTAGACTGAATAATAGTTGGTGATCGTTTGGTGTAGTGCAAACCTGGATATGCTGGTACTGGAAAACTGTGCGCCACAGATACGGATCAGGATGGCGCTCCCGACAGTGCGATACCTGGATGTACCGACTCCAGATGCCAAGCGGTAACTTTTACATTTCTATTATTGCTTGTGTCTTGTCCAACTACAGTATTGTTCAGGACAACTGTCCTTCAAAACCGAATAGTGGACAAGAAGACGCAGATGGAGATGGAACAGGTGACGCGTGCGACAATGACAGCGACAACGATGGCAGAGCAGATACAAGCGTAATGACATTTAGTGGCGTGCATGATACTCGAGTACATTTACTCTGACTTATTTGCGATTTTAGGACAATTGTCCTTTTGTGTCGAATGCTAACCAGGCGGATGGAGACGGTGACGGCGTGGGTGATGTGTGTGACAACTGTCCTTCGGACAGTAACGCTGATCAAGCTGATGCTAACAACGACGGTAAAGGCAACGCTTGCTCGTCCGACAGCGACGGCGACGGAGTCGACAATGCGAATGACAACTGTGTGGACGTTCCGAATCCAAAGCAAAACGATACCGACAATGATGGTCTGGGCGACAAGTGCGACAACTGTCCAAATAAATCTAATGCTAATCAACTCGATGATGACGGAGATTTGGTGGGAAACGAATGTGATACCGATCTAGACAAGTTATTATTTAAGATGTTATATATATACATATTACGTTTGTTATTTCTCTCTGTTTGTACAAAGAGACGGAGATGGATATCAAGATACCATCGACAACTGTGCTGACGTGCCTAATAGTCAACAAACGGACTCGGATAGTGATGGCGTCGGTTAGTATGAGTTTTGTGTTTCATGACGAATTTGCGACATTAATTTTGAATCTTAAATTGTAGGCGATGCGTGCGACGATGATAAAGACAATGATGGCGTCACAGATAACAGCGATAATTGTCCTCTGGTTGCAAATGCTAACCAGACCGACAGCAATAGTATGTATTCTGTTTTCATCGAACTCCGGATCTAATCGTTGTTCATATTTAGGTGACGGGGTCGGAGATGCTTGTCAGAACGACGAAGATGGCGATGGAGTGATCGATTCTTCTGATGCCTGTCCTAAGAATAGTGGAGTTACAGCTACTGATTTTAGTCAATTCCAGTTGATATATCTTATCGGAACTGTTACCGGCATCGAGTGGGTTATATTGAATCAGGTAAAAGCATGCATTTCGTCCGAGAATAGAGGAAAGAGTATAATGTACTACTTACTTATGTTCTAGGGCAAGGAGATCAAACAGCTACTTAATAGTAATCCTGGAGCTGCTATAGGTAGTTTGGTGTGTGTTTAGTAATAGCATCTCTGCTCATATTGCTTTTGATTTAGGATACGATAGTTTTGGAGCCGTAGACTACGAAGGGACTTTCTTCGTCGACACGACAAATGATGACGACTTTATGGGGTTCGTCTTTGGGTACCAGAGCAGCAGCCGGTTTTACCTTGTCGATTGGAAGCAAGGAATCCAAACAGGCTTTGGCGGAGTAGGACTTGCTGGAGTAACCATTAAGGCAGGACTGAAATGCATATAACTTGTTTCAGTTAACATTGTCAGTTATCGATAGAGAGTTCAAAGCAGTACAGGACCCAGCAACGATCTTAATAATGCACTATGGAAAACTGAAACAACTTCTAATCAGGTTTCGAGTCATTGCAGATACTTTGTTACGTACATCACCATCTTAATACACTATTTTGTTCCTCTCTTTCTTGATAAAAGGTTTACAAACTTTGGCATGATCCCAATAATTTGGGCTGGCAAGACCGCACATCATATCAGTGGAAGCTAAAGCACAGGCCAGCAACGGGTTTGATTAGGTAGAAATGGCGTATCGCTGACCCGAATTGTTTACAGCCTACACGTATATTGGTGTGTAGAGTGCAGATATTTCAAGGAACAAGCAAAGTCGTAGACAGCGGTGATGTGTACGACAAAACATACGCTGGAGGTCGCTTGGGTGTATATTGTTATTCGCAAGAACAAATCATTTGGTCACAATTGTCATATTCATGTGTCGATAGGTAGAAGTTATTAAACATAATTGCATTGCGCAAGTTTAGATGTAGACTGTAATAATTATTACTTTAGGTTGGATTACGCCCTTCGTTTCGATGGAGCAAATGATTTTGTCGATGTTGGTTTGGCTGCTACATTGCATTTGACCAGCAGGTACATGTCATAAAACCTCTAGCCTATGTTATGGGGTTTCTGATAGTTGCTGTCATTTCCAGCTTTACCATCAGCGTCTGGGTGAACCTCCCTGATGCGAGTACATCTACGTTGCCTGTTGTTTGCAGTGAGGACACGATGCTCTGTCTCTACATTGATCAAGGGTAAGCAAATGTGTGAGATGATACCGAATTAATCACTAATCGTTTTTTGGTTATTTAGTCAATTGAAAGGAAAGATAGAATCTACAACTATTGTCGGAGCAACAGCTATAAAGACTAAAGAATGGGAACACATTGCTCTTGTTTACGACATGACAAGTTGTATTTTCCTGCTGTGCTTGACAATTTCTTTGCAAATTCGAATTATTTTTTAGAGTTGGAGCTGAGCGTCTATCTAAATGGTGTACGTGGCAACACCGCCAGCAACGTGCAGGCATATACAGTTGGTTCTGAGAACAAATGAACCCATGTATGTCCGTATGATTCTATTTGTATAGGGAGTATCCAAAAAAATCAACATCGGTAAAGACGGAGCTGGTAACTTTTTCAAGGGACAAGTCGATCAGGTCATAACTGTTTCATAACTCAATTGTGGCAGATCATCATTCATAGTATTACGCTACTGCTGCTTTGTGTAGTTGCGTGTATGGTCAAAGGCTTTAACAGCAACAGAGCTGCGTACGCGGGCGTTGCTTACAGATCTTAGTGACGCAACAATATCTGCCGACCTACAAGCACACTATCCGATGGACACTGGCTCCGGAGACAAGTTGTATGACCAAACAATGAATGATATTCACGGCACCTTGGACGGTCCAATGTGGACAGCGGTAGGATGTTTGAGAAACGGTATACGTATACCTAACTCTTGTGACCTCTTTCTCCTCTGTTTAGAGTACTCTGGTACTGTCTCGAGAAACATTTTGAGAAACTTGTGTGACACTCAGTGACCACTGTTTCGTCTTGCCTGTTGGTGTGTTGGTTTGCATTAGCGGTATAGCGTGCATAAATGTTTTGTCTTGTTGCTATAGTTGTTAGCGCCTGCATTGTAGCACTACGTTTGATCAACGCAACATTTGTTTTCAGAAACTATTTTCGTGTGATTGTTTGCTACGCGCGAGAGAAAGAAAGAAGCAGTAAATGTGAAAATGCCTTTTAGGCCAGTCGTCCAGCTACTCTTCTGGTCTTTAGTGCGATTCTCAGGAGAAATCTGTTCACCAACCGTGTACTTTGGCGTGGTCCTTAACTTTGGAGAGGTAATCAATCACACAGCAAAGCCACTCCCACTTTTTACTTTCACAGCATGTCCGTCCGCCAATGGACATGTGCCATTGCCGGAAAGTGTACTGAGCATGCGCACTACCCCTGTCACATTTTCGACACTGGCTTCAGGCTTCGCCATACTGCAATGCTGATGTGTTTCTCCAAACATAGCTAGCGTCGTCGTTTAACACCACAATAAGCGGACTGTTTGGTAAGCAAGCATGAGACTTCTGTTTGACACGCCTAAGAGATTGGGGAGGCTTTAGGTTCCCTTGCTCCCCTGACTTACGCAAGTGAACATGTGCTTGCGTTAGCGATATTCTGAAGTCCAGCCAAGTGTTCACAGTGGCACAGACTTGATTGTGACGCTGACTGAAGTGTTGCCATTTGAAGTACCATCGAGATTTCATCGACTGATTGTAAGGTCACAATAAGTAGTCTACTGTATCTGCTACTGTCTCCAGTTAGAACTCAGATGATCCTTTACACTTCTGAGTTGAAAAGCAATGTTGCTTGTGAGTTCCTTGCCTAACTTAAAGGTGTAAGTTGTGACGAAATGCGACCCTTTTCACGATTGAGCTACAGACACGGCTCATGCATGAAAAGTAGTATTCTCACTTGTACACTCGACATACGGTGTTAAAACTAATGATGAAAAACAAAACTTGGAGATTTATAACTCTAATCTCTTCTACAGGTCGCGGTTAAGTAATACATTTGCAGCAGAGTCGTTATTGTGTCGCGGACCAAACCCAAAGTGACGAGACATTGAAGTTGGACATCTCGAATTTTGTTGCGCATGTGATAGTCTACCGACTCTACGTCTTCTTTGTTATAGTGCTGATTGAAGCAAATACGTAAGGTGACTGGAAATTGTAGACTTTCTCGCGGTCTTCTAATTGTTGGCTATAAATAATTGCATTATATATATATATATATATATATATATATATATATATATATATATATATATATATATATATATGTAATGTATGTATGTATGTATGTATGTATGTATACGTTTGATAGCCGGCTAGACCGGATCACCTACGAGGCTAAAATTTGGGGTACAGGCGTAACTCGGCATGGGCAAAAACATGAGCAAGGTGGCGTCGTCTTCCAGCTTTTTCAGTCCGGTCCCCATTTGGGGGTGCATCGTAGAACGATATAATGTTGCTCATCCTTCAAGAAGGAAACCGAATGCCCCTGATAGACTCAATTTGAAGGAAGTTTCGTTTCTTGAACTCAATCTTACACGTTAGCTTTGTTTTCTCATAACTAAAAGTGCAATGCTCACTTTCAATATCCGTTGTTTGTTCACATGCCATTGTTACGTCACAATGCTATAGCTATCCAATAGTCCCATCAGACTGCGTTATCTGAGCAAGCTGTAGTTGATTTGTTTATTTTAAACATCAAACTACATCTAGAACAAAAAGATAAGAGTTCCAAAAAGAAATATTGTTCAGTGCATAGGTAGATTCACCGGCGTAGCGTCGGAGAGGTGGGTGGGTGGGGGAGGCTATAGCCCCCTAAACATTTTGGTCATGTCATTCCGCTTCAAGAAAATCTATAATTTTAAGTTACTAAACAGTGACAGTCCGCTTAATCTCAGAGTAGTATGTTGAAGATCGACGACGTTAATTGACTCTACATGTTTGACAAAACACATCATCATTTCAGTATGATAAAACCAGCGTCGAGAAGTCGTGGACACGCAAAGTGCGCATGACCATCACGTATTTGAGACGTTTACTACGCTATCCGGCAACGGAAGAGTCAAAGAAGACCGCATTAAACAAGCATGCAGAAGCCTATCCATCAATTATTTTAAGTAAGTTTAGTTAAGGTCGACAACACGATTGACTGGAGAATGGAATTTCCTGCGGCTCCGCTACCTAATGATTCGCTTGCTCTCCACGGTACTTTATCCACGTGTTATTCTAAATAACTAGCTAACCTATATTGCTCGCTATATTACGAAATGCTAAAATTGGTCAACGTCGTTTGCACTGAATTGGTATTCCAGATTCTGTGGTCATCGAAATGCCATTTAGTCTGCGATTGATCATCGCATCGAGCCATGAAAATTTTTTTGACACTGACAGTAAAACATTGTTTCCACTCCTTTATACGCACACCGACGGCACTCAGTCCCGCAGCTTGTTTGTAACCTGAAATTTATAATATTTACTTAGTCAGATGTATACAAACTGCGAGCTAGAAAAGTAGAAAATGAGAGTGGCTTTGCATGTGAGAAATGGGCGTGGTTTCGGTCTAATTATTAGCCCCCCAAAAATGAGGACCCCGCTACGCCAGTGGTAGGTTGGAAACGTGCTGAGTATATTCCAATTAGAATATCCCAAGAGGACCCGCCTCTACTCGCGCGCATTGGATAACATCAAACTACGTCCAGAGAAAAGACGTAGAGGTCCACTTTAGTAAAGGTCAGTGCGTATAGATTGGAAACGTGCTGAGTATGTTTTAAAATATTCCAGAAGGACCCACCTCCACTCGCAAGCGAATTACTCTGCAACGGCTCATCGGACCTCCACCAAATTAAGCTGACCTCGGACGGTATGCACAGAGCGTGTTGTTTATTACCGGCGACGTCAAAAACGACAAGACATTTTTGTGTAGGATATGTGGGTATCTAGAAATACGCCTACCTTTGGTTTTTCCAAGCACGCTCGCCGAATACCTGCCACATTCGATACGCCTGTTTCCTGCAACGGCAGCAACGTCTTCGAAGTGATAACATCAATGGGACTGTTGAAATGGCTCCGAGAAGACTCACTGAAGAGACGTGTGACTGCGTTTGCACTGAATCCAACCTACACGTTTCCTGCACCGAGCGCTACATTGGGAGTGTGAAAACATCGAAAACGGAGAGCAAACAGTGCGCTAAATCATGCATGCCTGCATGTCAAGCTACTGCATGTATCCTACGGGTTAAGAAACTTCACGTGACTTTCAAGTTTCTGTTGCCCAGATATATTTCTCTGGAAGAGTCGCTGCAAATTTCTCGGAATGGGACACTCTGTTAAGTTTTCATTTGTCTTCAACGGGATATTAACTAGCACATTCCAGTTTATTCGAACACACGCCCACTCCAGTCATTTGAACTGAATCCACACAGGAAGTGTGTCAATGTCTACCAAAAAATTGTACATGACGTGTCTACACCCGCTCAAACTGAGTCTTCCGTCATAACACTACAGTACTCTACCCGTAGAAAGAACGGGTCATGTATCTAGTGTATATACATACATACATATATATATATATATATGGAGGGAGAGATGTTGGGTATTGGGGTAACGTAAAATTCTACCGTAGCAGAAGGAAATTCTAACACCATTTAGCACAAAGGCCGTTTTCAATCAGGTATTACAGTAATTGACTACTGGTTGTTGTTTTAAATATGCTCTGCTGTTAGGTCGCAAAATGTGACCACCAATCGTTAACTACATTAAGTCCAGCATCCTGATTCATACTATACCTACTTTTTCTGATACATATAGCCTCTTTTACTCTTCTTTGAGAGTATCATCCTTCTGTAGTTAGTTTTCCACAGTTCATTTGATGTCCTAGTTTCCAACAATGTACTGCCACTGCGTTTGTATTTACGTCTCTTCGTTTCTACTAAAGCATGGTGCTGTTGTTTACGCGTTTTGAGCGTCTTATGTAGGTGTATTGCAGTCTTGACATGGTACTTGGCACACTGCGTCTATTTGTTACATTTATGGAATTAAATCTTTTGGACGGCATAGTATTGGTGCGATGGTGGATTTGTATTTACAGACTAACTTGACGTTTACGCGTTTGCATAGACGGAAAATCTTTTCTGTCATACCAGGAACGTACGAAAGTTAACATTGCATGGTTGTGTTTCACTTTAATTTTTGTCTATTGAATGTTTCTTTCGTTTGTCTAATTGTTGTTCTATAAATCTCCTTGGATATCCGTTGTTGGTGAACGTTCCTGTGATATGATTTTTCTTTTTCTTTATCTGTTGATGTGGTGCAGTTTGTGTCAGCTCTGTGTTTAGGGCGGTTGACAATTCCAGCTTTGACAGAGTAGGTGTGCGCAGATTTATAATGGAGATATTTGTTGGTGTGAGTTGGTTTTCTGTAAATAGATATTGTTAATCGTCCACCGGTGCGGTGCCTCTTTTAATCATACAGTCTAAGAAAGAAAGTTGATTGTTGTTTCAGTTTCCATTGTAAATTGAATTGATTGATGCTAACTGTTTAATTGTGAAAGTCTTGTATCTTTGTTCTCCTTTTGTATAACCGCAAAAATATCATAGCATAGTATGAATCAAGATGCTGGACTCTTTTTAGTTAACAATTGGTGGTCACATCTTGTGACGTAACAAGAAAACATATTTAAAAACAACAAACAGTAGTCAATTACGGTTATACCTGATTGAAACGCCCCTCGAGTTGAAACGTATCAGAAATATAATCTGTTTAACCATTTACAGTGGAATTCTCTCGATATCTTCTTTCTTTCATGTATCCACACCGTACGACCCAATATCATATATATCACAGGGTAGGATAGTACCCTGTATGTAGGGATTGCCCCGGTTATAGAGCGTTTTGGGGGAGTGGTCGTCTTTTGCATGCTTAGAAAACATAGTAAATGAAGACTGAAATTTCTTAAAATCATCAAAATGAAATTTTTGTAGGTCGTGTACTATATCCTTTTTTTGTTTTGGCTACTCATCATCTAAAAACTTAGAAAACCAAATAGTTGGCAGCCTCGTACGTGTACCAGGTCCTCTTCTCCGGGCGCGCAAAAGGGCCTGGGTACGAGGCTAAATAGTTGGTAGCCTCGTACCCAGGCCCTCTTGCGCGCCCGGAGAAGAGGGCCTGGTACACGTTGTATTCGCATGCGCGCATAAATTAGAAGGAAATCGTGGTAATACATGCACGCATGCGAAACCGACATTGTTTAGAATCTCGAGCCGATAATGTCGCGCGCAGTGAGACCTAATTTGGCAAATGGTGGATGAAGGCAGAGCTTCTGGTTTTGATATGGTGTTGCACTACGCTCTAGGCAAGCTTAGGCTGTGTAATGTAGAGCTGAAGGAGCAGCAGCGTGTTGTCGTAGAACACATCTACAACGGAAACGACGTCTGCAGCTGGCTTCCTACAGGATACGGTAAATCGCTGTGCTATCAACATACACCGTATAGGGTTGACTGTAAGCTAGAGAAATGTGGTGAAGAAGATTGTGGATATGTCGTCATTGTCGCGATCGTGTCTCCTCTAGTATTGCTGATGATAGAACAAGTCAAAGATTACGCGAACTCGGAGTTTCACTTGACCTTGGGTCTAGATCTAGGGCTTCATCACTACTGAACACGGAAGCTGTTTCACTGTCGATTGCGCGCGACATTATCGGCTCGAGATTCTAAACAACGTTGGTTCCGCATGCGTGCATATATTACCACGATTTCCTTCTAATTTATGCGCGCATGCGAATACAACGTGTACCAGGCCCTCTTCTCAGGGCGCGCAAGAGGGCCTGGGTACGAGGCTAAATAGTTGGTAGCCTCGGAGGCCCATGCACCAATTTTGTTCTTTTTCTTGTCCTCCTTCTCAACGAATATCTCTTTTTGTACGTTAAATACGGCTGTCAAACTTAAGAAAACGCTTTAGAATTACACAAACTCTGTTCTTTTGGTGACTAGAGAAACCAAAATCAATGTTAATTAAAATTAAAGATTGTGTTTCATTCAAGCAGATTTTATTCAACGACCATCATCAACGCTATTGCAGAGTTTGGGCTAATCACGGAGTAGTATTTGCAATTGCTTGTCCATGGCAACCAAAGACACAGGGAATGTGACACAAAACCCATCTAACTCAACATGTAATATGCATGGGTTTCTGTAGATCGAGTTCGTAAAACCCATAAAACACAACATGAAACGTTCCAAACACACAACACGGGTTTTAGTCGACGCATGCGCAACTGGTAATGCTGCATGAGACAGACAGAATTGCTAGAATTCAAAGACATTTGTAGTTTGTACTCGCCTAGTCTATGTAACTATTTAATTGTAGTCTTGACACTAGGCCTCCCTTTGCTTTCCGTGGTCCGACCGCAAAGGGAGGCCTAATATCGAGGCTAATTTAATTGTACTCTGTAGATAGCGTACTATATGCCTACCCGTACGCCTATATGAAACACAAGTAATATAGAGTGTTAGGGTTCTGATGAAAGAACCCACATAACAATAGTTGGAAAATCTGAAACCCAGTCTGAGCAGAGAACTGATGCATTTACAGTAGATAAATGTCAGAAAATCTGCTAGATCAAAAATGATGTAGTAGTAAATGACCTCCGCTAACATTTTGTTACCAAATCAACTTGACAGCAGCAGAGTACGACTGCAGATTACGAAAATTCACTGGAACCGTCGAAACACAAGCAAAACCCAATGCAGTTGTTAGTGGAAGACAGAAATGTTACAACAAAACTCATCTACCACCCTGGGTGCAATTGTGATCCAAGGTCACGCCTACCAACCAGACTGAAAGTGTTTACTTTCATACTTACAGACTAAACAGCTACCACCTTGGGCCTCCCAAGATGTGACCGTAAGCAGCAGGATCAAGGAGAATCGAAATGAACCAATCAGTGTCACGCTTGGAAAAGTGTACCTGAACGGGAGCCGTCTGTAGCCAATCACCATCACGCACTGTTCAAATTGCAAATACGCGGGCACTTGGACTCAACCGGCAGTCTGTTTTGGCGGCTCGCTGTAGCGCCGTCTGCAAGAGGGTTATGCTTTCACCTACCACAGGTACAGCATCGTCCAGCTACTTGGGTCTTTAAATTAGTTGACGTGGTTTGTAGAGGCATACGTGGAGTGCTCTGCAGATGTAGAATGAGTTAGGCTGTTTTACATTTTCCTGTTGATATTGTACGTAGATGAAACCCATCGATAAAGATGCCTAAGGCCGCCGAAAACAAAGACGTCGATACTTTCTTCAAGTTACGAACATGAGTGAATGAAGCTGGCCAGGGATTGAGGCTCTTGAAAAAGATTCGAAAACAAAGTTGACCACAACGAGCTAGGTACCTCTTATCTCTTCTTGTCTTTACTACTGCAGTTGCAACGACTGCTTTCTATTAGAAAACAAGTCGATAAAATCCTCAAGTAGAGATGAATTGCTCACACAACCATGCAGAGGTCGCTCGTCCTATGGCGGTTCAACTGTAAGAAACCACAGCGATTCATGACCTGGGCAAAAGAGTCATCAGAAACCAGGTGACAAAGCAGCTAACTGACAAGAACTGCTACTGAACGTGAAAAGAAGCCAGAGACACTGCCGATTGTGGGAACTTTTCTAAAGTCCATTTTTGCTAATCTACAGTAAGCGTGCCAAATAGTTATCAGCACACAATTGAAAGGTGTGGCGATTACACAAGGTAACTGGAAATAATCAGACATGATTACAATCAGTTAAATGTCAACTTATCGTTGCAATTTGCATTGGCGGTTCATGGGTTCCACGGATAATTATTGACGTTTGAATTATAGACTATATATAGCAAACTCGACCCTGAATTAGAAATAATCAAAATGGCGGGGCACCTATTTGAAAGAGTTTCCCATAGTGGATTTCGCATGTTAGTGAATGGATTTTCTTAATTTTACAAAACACTTATGGTGGGTTAAAGTAGGTTTCTTACGGTTTTACGTGGGTTTCTTGTGCGTTTATGCAAAGTTTCTGTGGGTTAGAAAACCCACATGTGGGTATTTGTTTCATAAACTCACACGTGGGTTTGCCTTGTTTCCCACTCAACCCCATGAAAGTACACACAAAAACACGTGTTCATTTTGTGTCACCTTCCATGCGGTTTAACGCCGTTAGACAGAGTTGACTCCACCCTGGAACGTAGCACGCGCATCGAAAAGAAGTGTATATGCTTAGCCCTTCCGCCTCAAACGTGTCGGTTCGCTCATAGCCTCTGTGACAGCCAACTCAATTTTGCTTTCCTTCTTCCTTTTGCATGTCTGAGTACACGACAGTCACCATCGCCCTCAGTGACCTCAAGTCGCTTAAGGCTGAGACAGCCAGGGAAGCAGCTCGAGCCGAGTTGGCAGCTGTTCCGTCGCAACATCCTCTGTGTCAGTCAGGTCGTGCTATGAAGGAGCAAGCAGGTTAAAAACACACACGCATTCACATCTGTCAATGTTTGTTGTTCCCCTGGATTGAGTGTCTGCTAGCCCTACCTTCACAGTTTCTTCTTTCTTCTCTTTACAGCATACGCAGCGACGCCAGATAACTTGTTATGATTTCATAAGCTCTCGGCGACTGCGCTGGTCTGGTAATGTGTTTTGTTTGCTTTGGTTATGGTCTTTTTCATTGTTGTGTGGCCAAACGATATCTCCCGCCTGCCGTTACCTACGGCGTTGGAGCGTTAATTGTGACGCCGCCTAGTGGCAAGTATCGGTACCTGCGGTGTAGAGCGTGACCGTGTGGCGCGACCGTGTGGCAGACACGGCGTGGCAATGCTGTTTGCGGAATGGTGGCGCCTGGTGCGGGCACTTGGAACCTGCCAAGTGTCTTTGGCATGCCGTTCCTCAGACGTTCCTTCCTGTGTGGTCCGACTGCGTTTTCTGAGAGACGCTTGTTACACGCCGTTTTTAGGCGGTATCTACTGTCTTAGTTCTCTGAGAGGTCAGCTGGAAACCCTCAGTAACAGTTTTAGGACGGCAATACAGCGTCACTTCTTCCGTCGGTCACTCCTGAACTTCGACGGATTAGGTAGTTAACATGCGCATTAACCAGTAGCCACGTTACAGTATTGGTCATATTTGCACGCCACTTGCGTGTCGTGTCACGTGCATGTCGGTCCGTGAGCCCACATCGTCTGGTCCATGCTCTCGTCTACCTGGTCCTTGGGACTGTCGGCTGTGCAAGACATAAAAGTTACTTATAGCAGTAACGGCATCTGGTAAATACTGGCGTTGTCGACTGGCGTGTTGCTGTTTTTTAGTTTTCTGCTGTCTCCCAAACACTAATTGCGCCTCCTGCCGAGGATTGTGGGGGTACTGCGTGGGGCTGTCACTTAAGCGCGGTCCCTCTAACGGACTTCTACTGAGCTGTGGCAGATTCCTCTCTTGCGTTGTGTCAGTGGCATCTGTGTGTGGCAGCGCTGATAAGCTAATGGGCATTTGCGTAAGTAACGACGCACCCAGGGTGCTCACGTATTGACGCCGAAGCATTGCCGATATTTCTAGGTCAAACTATGGGCGCCCTGCCGGGTGCGTCAGCGCTGCAAGAGGTCAACCTAATCAGCCCGGGCGAGACCTCGGACTCACCTTGCAGCTTTCAGGCGTCAGATTTGTTTGCTGTTGGGTCATGTATCGTTAACTCTTTGATCTCTCCATGCATAACCAGCAGTCTTCAAAATCAAGAAAGAGAACATTAGACGATTTGATGGTATACATGTAGGCTTGGTTAGCTGTTTCTAGTCTGTAAGTCTTTGTTGACTGTCGCGTGATTGACATTAGCAACACTTTTGGAAGTTGATATTAACAAGGTGCTTGGTAATATTTTATCGTTAGTTACGCCCTTAGTAATGTATACAATGGCAGGCATTTCAGATTGTGCTGTCATTAAATTTGTACACTCAACCTTTTCAATATTGGTTATACGGACACCATGGTACAAACCCTATTTTAAGTGGGACGTGCCCCTATCTCAAAGAAATGTTTCACTACCTTATGTTTCTCAGATTTAAAGGTTGCAAATCAGTACAAAATATTTTGGTCTTTCCAGATGTTGAAAATGGTTGACATGGAAACTATCAGTATTTTTCTACAGCATATCTTGGCAAAGACCCCTTTCAATTTCCTTATCATTTAATTACCCCGGACTTTGACGTCGTTGGACCAAGTGTCCATTAGAGAAGGTGTCTAGACATGGAACGTCTCGATAAGGGAGATTTGTGCGTAAATCTATTCTGAGCACTTCCGGGGTAGTTCAGTTTTCAAAGCTGCAGAGAGCATGTGATGATTAGATATCATGCCTACAGTGCATCTAGCTAGATCGCAGGACACAATCGTGCAGCTTAAATTTGATCGAACACTCTGGTAATTACCAATTGTAGGATTGAGGAACAGCGGAAACATGCCCATCTATACACCCTTGCATATACGTGCACGTACAGGTAAGTTCTTTAGCATTCTGCTGTCTTGTATCCTGAACCTTGAAAGCCATCCATTTCATGTAGCAATTCAAACGTTGCCTTTATGCTAAGCAAAAAAACTCTAAAAGGGAAAAAGAGATTGTTGCTGTACTGTATTCAGCAGAAGTGAAAGTGTCTTCTGCTGTCTATGTGTTGTTTGTTAGGACAGTAGTATCACTGTCATGCATATAGTGGGAGGATCGAATGGACAATTAAGCCTATATCTTATAACACACTTTAAAGAAGTGGTGTCACGTGAAGAGACGAGTAAACATCAGTAAAGAGCGGAACTTTTGTCAGAATGCCTATACTAAACTTTCTACCGGGTGTGACGGCAAAGCTCGACAGCTATATTGTGCGCTTGACCTGGACAATGTCACTTTATGATTTAGATATGTATGGAATATTTATGAACGAGAGAATGATTTTCTGAGACGACAACATAAAATTTTACTGCTGCCAACTGCAGTAATATCCGTGTATTGCTCAGAATCAGTAAACTGAAATTGTAGTCTAGTAACATCTATTGACCTGCACAGTCTCTGCTACATTCTTTGTAACCCTTACGTTTAAAGAAGAGAGAAGAAAAACAGATACCTGGTCGCGGCATTATTAAAGACTTACTACAACTACTAATACTAGTAGCACGCGCCGAGCTACTCAATACATCACATACAATCGCAACTTCTAAAGAAACAACTTTCAAGTTCGAAGATTGAGTGACAAGTCATTTTTCTTCCTTGTCGGGAAAGTTGGTCAGCTTATTGATAATCGTGAACTTTGTGACTCTAGTATCGATTAGAAACGTTACCCAGTATTGCTCTGGACCCAGTGGAGATGTCAGAGTTGCCACTTTAGCATTTCCATTGTATAGCTCTGCAGTCCCTTGTCCTCTACTAAAATCTGCAGTATAGGCATTAACATAGTGTCTGTATACGCCAGGCTGACTTCCTTCATTGACTAAAAAATGAAAATTATGTATTATATTATGATACGATGTACATCATATAGCATCGCTTTGCCTACTTGTAATCGATTCAGGCCCAAATCGACTAGTGTCGTCGATATCCAAGGTGACGCTGGAAGTTCCGGACTGGAACTCTCTCTCGAAGTAACTGATTCGACGGCCGTCAGGGAATTTCAAGTAGGCATCGAGATCAGGAGGCCCTTCACCCCATGTGACCACAATCTTCCAGGTACCTGATCACATACCAACGTGTCATGAATATAAATATGACTAAAACTTAGTTGAAATTTTTGACCTGATTTCAGTATTTTAACGAGTATGATATCTGCGATGTCTTTTTTGATATCACTATTCACAGTGATCTCTTTAGTATTAGAAACATATCCATTTGCTGATGCGTTCAGTATGAAAGTAACATTACGGAAGGAGAAGATACCGTTGGTATTTGTTGTCTTGAATCGACTTCCAAGCAAACGTGTGCTCTCCTAATAGCCAAGCCATCCGAAGCATCTATTACGTGTCCCTCAACAGTATAGTGTTGCCACTACATGTACGACCATCCCCGAAGAAACCGAGCTTACAAGAGCACTGATAACTGCCGATCGTATTTTTGCACGATCCTTTTACCTTGTCACAATCGTGGCCTTTAGAGCACTCGTTAATATCTGGAAAACATGTTATAATGACGTATACGTATTACATAGTAACTATTCCAGTACTGCTCATAATGTAGTAACGCATTGACGGAACCGGTTTCTCAAACAGCGTTGAACTTGAGGCAGTGGTGGATCCAGGCGAAACCCAAGGTCACCTGGCCTTACCTTTCCTGAACGGGCCGCTGTTCTAGATACATGCATAGGTCTACTGGTACCAAGATAGCATGCATCGTGCATGCTCTACGGCGTTACGTATGCGGATAATTTCGTCTTCCAACCAACAGCTACTTGTGCCTAGGTCGTCACTGGACCCCCAAATTTGGAGAGGCCTGCTGCTAGGGTTTAACTTTTATGAGACGCAACATAGCATCTAAGAAGCAACACCTACCAATATTGGAGAGGCCATGCATGCATGGCCAGAGGCCAGAGGTGTAGCGTGGCATATAGGCTAGGCCGGATGATAGCCCATCATTTGAAGCTGTGGTGGCACCCCTTGGCTGGTGGAGCACTCCAGGTGTAGGGTGGCCCATTTTTGGCGTGCATGGAAGATCCCCGAATACATTAGTTTAAATGCAAAAATTGCTATTTGGTTTAATCACTTGAACTAATCCGTTTTCGGAAGTGCCGTTTTCGAAAGTTGGCTAGGCGAAGGCTCACCTGGCCCACCCTGCTTTGCCGGTCCTGCGCCTTGACACAGGAAATCGTTAATCTGATCTGTAATAAAATAGAAAATACTCTAGTTTGCACCTTTGCGCAAGGTTAAGTTTAGTGATGTCAAAATACAGACATGGCATCACTCAAACCCAGAAGATCGTTGCCGGACGCTTCCACCAGAAGCAGACGGCTCTTTCATTTCCCATCGGACGTTGATCTTCAACTCATTGGTTTATCATCCACAATTTATGGCGCAAACTAGCAATAACTGCATTTAGAAGACTTTTATCATGAAACCGAAAACATAAATTTGCAATAGGGTGTCGAACGTTGTTTTAGAGCATGGCGTCTTGGCAAGTGGCAAAAGCGGTTTTTTGCATGATTGAGGTACAAACGGACAGGGATACAGACAGATAAACAAGGATACAGACAAAGAGACAGACAAGCAGACAGACTATCTTTGGCTCATCCATGAAATGAAGAGATTATCTCCCAAGCCTCTGAGGTTGGTGGATTTGCTGCATCAAAAAGGGAAAAACCGACTATTTTAATATGGAACAATAAAATGAATGCCTTTGGCAATATTACCAACTGCACTCCACTAGTCTTGAGCCTTTCGGCCGTAGGGATAGCGAGCTCAGAAGTTTCTTCAGAAATCGTCTGAGTTATTTGTTGATCAAATGCGCAGAAACGACTGACTGCAAAGTTTTCTGAAGACAGTGCTCCTCAGTTGCTCTTCAGCGTTGCAATGCTAAAGCGATTGCAAGAAAACCCAGTAGATTCTTTAGTCGTGGAAATGTAGAGTTTGAGTCGTATCCTGAGCAGTTGTTAGCTATATCCTTTAGTGTTTTGTTTGCTGCCATGGTGTTTGCTGGACATTCTTTATTTTACAATGGGTGGATGTTAAAATGTTGATTTATGAAAATATGCTACGACGGACAGCCAGCTAAACATACAGACATACAAACAGACAGACAAATATACATACATACATACATACATACATACATGCATACACATACGTACATACACATGCAGCCATACACCCAGACATGAAGACAGACAGACAGGGAAACAGACAGACGTACGGACGGACGGACATACAGACAGACAGAGAGACGGACAGAGAGACAGACAAGGGTCAAGTGGAAATGAGGCAGGCAAGCAAGCAAGTAGACAGGCAAACAGGCAGTCAGGCAGAAACACACACAGGCGAGCAGACACCCCTGCGCAATGCGTTCTATGCGTTGCCTTGGTGTGTTTAGTTGTCACACGGAAGGCCTACCTGCCCACACCCACGCTCACCCTAAACCAGCCAAAAAATTGACAGGTGCTGTCGGACAGGTGTGCGGAGCAGCTTTGATATAGACATAGAGATTCAAATTATTATGCTAGCCATTCTTTCAGTTAGTTAGTTAAATAGAGCCAACCTTTGCACGAGAGAGATTTGCCAGACCACCTTCCATTCGGATTACACTTTCGCTTTTGTGAGCCACTTGAACGGGCAAAACCATATAAGCAGGAGAACTAGACTACGCTCCCACAATCCGCATCCAATGACAATAATCTTCCGTGAGTTGGAGCTGACAAATTGGAACAATGAAGTAACTCACAGGAAACGCCGTTCAGAGTGTAGCATTTTTTGCATGATCATTTATAACTCCCGTCGGTGTTAGAGCAGGCAGCATTGACGGGGTCACAGTTATGTGTCTTCTCCTTGCACTCATTGACATCTACATCCAAAAGCGCAAAATGAAAAGAAATGAATTTTGTTTTGGTACACTACCGACCTGCACACTCAGGCTCCTTTCCACTCCATGAGCCATCCCGTTTACATATTCTCAAACTGACTCCCTATATGCGATATCCAGAGGTACACGAATACGTTACCCTGGAACCACACAGTGTCCCATCCCCACTTATTGCCCCATTAGACGGCGCTGTAAGATTTTCTCAAGTAATTGGAGAGCAAGACCTGCCGTCGTCATTATAGCATGGGTCACACGAGCAAGTATATCCGCCTAGTGTGTTAGTGCAAGATCCACCCGTTTGAGCGCAATCATGAGAGCCTTCGGTGCACTCATTACTATCTACATTATAAATTTAAATTGTTACCTTAATGGCGAAATCGTCAATAATAGGTTGTACCATTGCAAACTGGTTGTGTTCCAGACCACAGAGACCCTGAACCACATTGTCTTGAAGATGATCCCGACAAGTGATAGCCATCGTTACAGGCAAACTTCACAGTTTCTCTGCACCAATTTCTTCTCACTAGACATGCTCCCGTGCTCTATAGGCTCCAAAACAGCACACGTTGTTCTTAAAAATGTATACACCCTTTGGAAACCATATAGCATGATTACGTGACAGCTAACTCTGCTTACGCGTGCAAGTAATGCCGTCTCCGCTGTAGCAAGCATGACAAGTGCAAGTGAATGATCCGACCGTGTTGGTTCACTCAGCGTTGGAATCGCAATTGTCAGTAACCTGTACACACTCATCGATATCTGCAATTTAAATGCAGTTTAAGAGAGCAATCATTCAATCGAAAAGTGATTAATTTCATTCCCACAATTATTTGACTGTATCATTGCAGACCAGTTTCGTTCCAGACCAGAGCGAGTCCTTGTCGCATTGCAGAGAAAACAATCCGAGCAAACGATAACCTACCTCGCATACAAACATCGCGTTCTTTCCGCACATATTAGAACTGCTAGCAGTAAGCCTTTCGGCTGTTGGAGGCACCAGAACAGGGCACTTCAATCCTGCAAATATATTCTAATTTGCTATCCGTCCACAGCAAAGCTCAGACTTCGTACGTGTGCATGTCTTTCCGCTACCACTGTAGCATGGGTTGATTTACACTGGAAGGATCCGCGCGTGTTGATGAAAACAGCATTAGAGTCACAGTTATCCGTCTCCGTCGCACACTCATCCACGTCTGCAATGTAAAAATGACAAGTATACAAAATATTCTTTCATCATTGCGATGTCTTACCGGTACAGACTGCAGGAGAACCTGTCCATCTGCCGTCTGCCTGACACTAACGGAAAGTTGATCCAGATAAAGTAAATCCGTTGTTGCAAAAAATGTTATTATATCTTCAAAAGAATTCCCGCTGCCGGTTTTGGAACCATCCGCTGGTGTAGTAAGATCGCTACATGGTATTTCTATAATCAGTGGAAAATTGCTAAACATATTTAGAGCAAATACACTATGAAGATTGACTATACACTCACCGCAATCTGGCACAACGGGTCTAAGGAAATTTTTGTTGCTTCTTTGACATTGATCTTGGTATGATAAGATTGCTGAACATGCATATTTTTTGTCTCCATCATGCGCGCAGCCGCTCAGTACACATTGCTTGTACGCTTTCTCTGGATCGGTGTAACTGTGAGCTTCAGCAAATGGTCCTTTCGGATCAATAATAGGATACATGGATGAGCTTACCACAAGTGTCGCTCGGGCTTAAGAGTAGTCTGTCCTTGTCCTGTGCAGTCCAGTTGGAACCAAACGTGAGATAGTTAGAGACAGACATAGCGGATGTGGAACCGTCTACGTTACTGACTGGCAGCGAGTTTCCATTGGTCAGCATGAGGTCGTCCTCTGGGTTGCCATTGTAGTTACCACACAATCCGCAAGTTTTATTAATAATGATCTTGGAATAGATACAACTATTTCATGTTGATCAATCACTGATATCCTGACATCTATGCTTGTCAAAACGATGTCAACTATGTATTCCATTACTTCAGTAAACAAGAGAATTCGAGAACCGTCGGCTCCATAATTTGTTGATGGCCAACTTAAAAGACTATTGTTCATATAGACTTTGGTTTCCTTGTAAGAAATAATAGCTTTAACCACACCGAACTCACGTGTACGAATAGCAATGCCTTTTGTCCAAGTAGTACGGATGCCATTTGGAAAAGGACAGTCATTCTCAGTGCAGTCACGTGCCAAAACGTATTCGCAAGAACCTTGAAATTTGTGCACTAAGCAGTCGACCGTTGTAAATTTTTGCTTTTTCCCGGTGATTGAGGCCAGCGGGCTGCTTAAAACGGTGCACGTAGAGTATTTTTGGCTGCAAGAGGTGCCGTCCCCACCGCATACGCCGCAGGCATCGACCATTGACCTGAATGCGATCCCTCCTTTGGCTAAGCATTGCTTCTCGTAATCTTTAGCCGCATTGCAAGCACAATCGCTGTGTCTCTCTTTTTTACAGTTACAAAAGTCAGACATGCAGGCATCAAAACTTTCTGTCGCATTGACGAAGGAATGACAAGCTGAGTAGGGACCTGCTGTCTCCTGGATGCAATTATAGTATTTGGCAGCAGCAGCTTGCAGCAAAGGGTTGTTTTTGCAAGCGTGGACACTGCCAGAAATGTGATTAAAATTCGTTTCACCTGTATACCAACAATATAGCAATAAGATGTAATAATTATTTCGTTGATGCAAAGAGTATAAATTCACGAATGCATTTTTGATTCTTTAAGTCCGAAACAGAAAGAGGAAACAAAGACCATTTGCATGGTCTTTGTCATGTCACATAGGCTCTGTTGATTGGATAAATTTAAAAAAAAATACAAAAGCAACTCTTTCTACTCAAGCCACTAGAATTTCAAACATATCTACAAGCAGATGGTTAGAGAGCACAAACCACGTGCTTAGAAAATAAATTATCAGAGAAGCAGTCTAAAAACAACACAACAATGATTAGTTAACTAAAAGCTAGAAATTAGACTAAATTCGGTTTTAGAATTAGCCGCCTGTGCTGTAGAAAATGATAGACAGTGTTAGTGGCTGTACTGGCTTGTCGATTACATTCTCAACTTGTTTCTAGGTACTATTTAGAACAACATCCCAATCTAATTGCAGTATATAGGTAATCCAATCAACGGGATTTTGGAAACGGCAATTGAACGAGATATAACTATGAATGAGAATTCTGTCTGGCTGCTACTAAACGGTAAAAGCACTTACACCACGGCTAATTAGTGACAGTAAACGGTTCTCTCTACAAACTGTACGTGACCTGGCTACACCCCCCTCTGCCTCTCCAACCATCAAACGCATTTTTAGATACCTTCTGCTATAATCTCTACATATAAAGACGACCCGTCTGTCTGTCTGTCTGTCTGTCTGTCTGTCTGTTTGTCTGTCTGTCTGTCTGTCTGTCCTGTGTGTCTGTCTGTCAATAATGCTATAATCTCTACCTATAAAGGCGACCTGTCTCTCCTCCACTTCCGTGTTGTATTGGCTCTGTGACAAACGTGTGTGTCAACTGCGGCGCTATGAAGTGAAAAGGAGAAGCACCTGGCATGTGTTGTCCCTCCCACCCGGGCGAAGCCGGTCATTGGAGCTTGTATGCAGTATAAGGATACATGATTGACAAGACTCCACCTTCTATCTCATTATCTTACCGGATGCATCACATATCTCTACTTATCTCTCGTGTAATGCATCCTAAAGCAAACATGGAGATTTCCAATGATATCCACGCATAAACTTAGTCCGTTCTAGGGTTGCATGCATTCGAATTTCCCAATCCAACCATTCCGGAATGAAGAGACTAACGTTCTCAATCGAACACTCTTTCAATTTTCTCATTCCTCTAGTAAACCAAAACGCGTACTAAACCGAATAAACCGGTCAACGAAGTGGTTTACTCGGAATATAAACCGATCATTCAGGAATGCAAATCAAACGATTATTCCGGTATTCCTAGTATTGTACAATGGTTGGAATAAGCAAATTGACTGCACCCTAGATAAGCAGTATGCAACACAGTCCTGTTTACTAGACGTCCCTAAAAGATAACTGTATCTCTGGAAAGAGCCGTGAAAGACGACAGAATTAACATGTACAAGAAAGACGACGTCCGCAAAGGCATGGTTAGTCCAGGGACTAGCGTAGCATGGGCTATATATCCCATCATTTGTAGGCGTGGTCATAAAATTGTGGACTGTAAGTGTAAAGACCAAAGCTGTATATAGTATATACACCACACTTATAGTCTGCATCTGCCACTGATTCTACCGTATCAGTCAATGAGAAGCCAATAATAGGCGTGTCCATAAATTGGGCGTGTCCTTTAGCATCGTGAAGTTTAGCCCTCTCTTCTCTTAGAGAGGTCACGCTTCACCACTGGTTAGTCTTCTGAATGCTGGATAATGTATGATATTTATGCAGTCAGTAACTTTCGGCTAGAGTTGGTGTACGTCTACTGAGTAACTCACTTTGTCAGTGTCTTCATTCGTATTGTCTTCACCGCCAGGCGCTTCAGCCATTTCGTAATTACACTTGCTACTGGTCACGCCCATTTTATAGACACGCCCCGTTTCTATTGATTAATGCGGTAGAATCAGTGGCAGATCCAGAATGGCAGAAAGTGTAATATACTATATACAGAATTGTTCTCACACGTTTTTGCAGTCCGCAATTTATTGACCACGCCTACAAATGATGAAGTGATAGCCCGGTCTAGCTCATGCCACGTACGCTACGCTACTGACTAGCCTACGTCAGTCTAAGCTTCAACAAGAACGCAACAAGCCGATATACGGAACGTCTTTTGAGCGGCTGCAAAACATGAAATTGAAAACGGAAAACAAATGAAATCGTGATATCGACTTTCAATTCACCTTTTAGAGAATTCAAGAAGCGCTAAACTGCTTAGCCAGACGCAGAGTTGTAGTTGGTTGCGTCAAGCGATGCATAGAACTTCAATATAGAAGCTGAACAATCAGCAGGTGCCTACGGAGCGCAAATCACATGCAGAAAAAATCAGAGAAGCGGTTTAACAACTTAGAGAAAAAGCACAACAACGATTAGTTATCTAGAAGTTGAAAAACTATAGGAAGTCTCCTGAAGTAGTGCAAGCAATGCGTGTCTGGCTGAAAATATAACATCTGAGGTTTCGAAAGTAACAATCCCCCACAGGTCTCTAGGCTTTGAGGCGCTCACAACTAAAGAAAAGACGCGTCAGAAGTCTAGAGGCAATACAGATTTAATTCACTCTCAATCTCCTTTGCCGAAAAACAGTCTGAACTTACGGTTGAGTTCATGCGATGAGCTGCTCAAAGAAGTGGCACTTTGTAGCTCATGTGACTTCTTTCTAGTAAAGGAGAACTCTCACCAAAATCAGCAATCTAATCTTTCAGGTGAAATCTGTCACGTCATGACACAACTCCTGGCAACCGTTTACTGCAGACTTCAGACTCTACCATAACGAAGAAATAAAGCATTGAAATGTCCTGTGTGGGCGTGTTTAGTACCCGTATACTTGTTTTAGACTAAATCATTGCTGGTTAGCAAGGAAGACCGATACATGTGCACTTTTCAAGATAAGGATTGCGAGACCTAGATATAGTAGCAAGTTGTGATTTATTGATTAAGTTAAAGCAAACTGGGTCCCCAAACTTATCCTGATGTGTTTCTTTTCTATTATTGATATGATATGATATGATATATTTCTGTCGCAACTAAAAAGGTACAGTTCCCTCTTGGGGTAAACACAAAAACAACTAAGACATGAGACGTACAGATTACAAAATACACCAGCTACAACAGACAGCCCATTTGTCTAGTACACTTGTAAAACTTTATTAGGGTAGTGCTGGGTTCCTTTTCATGGCTGTTTTAATTAACCGAAAATGAGTGCGATTTCTCAGTCGTTAGACCCATTTAGCGCCTGATCTCTGATCGATGCAAATATGTTGTTTGCATGGCAAACTAGCGCACGTTAGTCGTGAGCTCTAGACGGCTTTATAAAAATTGGCGGCTATTACTGCCAACGCCACTGCATGCGTGCAGCACTTGATAACTAGCTAAGCTTTCAGTCGACGTTTTCAACTATTGTGTGACTTGATACGATAGTTTGTGTTCTGTAATTTTTTTGAAGAACTCTAGACTCTAATTTCGGTAGTCTGCTCTCACACCTCGTCTTGTTTCAGTGTAGCTGTTACTCGCTCGTATTCAGGTTTCATTTTCTTGCAATGGCCACACCCAAAATATCAATACTTTACAAACACACACACAAAAAATATAAATAAATAAATAAACAAATGAACAAACAAACATAAACAAACAAACATAAATACACAAACAAACATACATACACAAACAAACAAACAAACAACTAATCATATTTTGTTTACTGTGTTTCTTGAGCTGCATCGAGGTCAAGGGATGGACATCTATTGGAGAGATGCATGTATATGTCCAACTGAAGACGAATACAAATGAATGGTGAAACAAAGTGAGTGAGTGCATTATATGCCACTAAATCATGTCAACTGATGTAATTGTGTTGTAGAGACTGGCGGTCTCTTCAAGCTAGCAGTGGATCTAATGCAGCTATTTAGTGAAAATAAAAGGTAATGTTTATGGCAATCAAACCAACAAGTATGCACATCATACACAGAGTGGAATATATAGCGGTCGGCCATCGGTCATTAACTGACCAACTGGTGTTCATGACCGACCATAATTTTGCTTTGATTGGACATACAGTACTGTAGTACTGTTTATGATGGTTGAGGGGTAGTAGCTATCAAGAGCATGTTGTTGTTCACTACCAACTTATTCAATCTCTTTTGTCTTAAATAGCACCATTTATGTACTTAACATCTGTGTCTGATGTTGTCTGCAGGCTCAGTAGGGCATGGGCATAGCCTGACCTCGAGAAATGGGGGGCTACTTTACACAATGCTACAAAACACGCCTACTTTTATGGACACGCCCATATTATTGGCTTCTAATCTGCTGATACGGTAGAATCAGTGGCAGATCCAGACTGAAAAAAAGTGTGGTGTATATACTCTAGACAGCTTTGGTGCTCACACGTATTTACAGTCCACAATCTTTATGACCACGCCTACAAATTATGGGCTAGTTGGTCCAGCCTATGCCACGCTACACCCTTGAGTAGGTATAATGACTGATTCTATTATAGCACTACACTGTTGCTAACAGGTATCTACGTATTCTCATTTTGCACTCACACATCTGGCATCATCAACTCTATTAGATCTTGCCTGCTGCTTCCATCAGATGTCTGGACTTCTGGGTCGCTCATTGATTCCTTACCATCAAATCCATGCAATAAATTTAGTTTGCTCATCTCTTGATCATTTCATGTCATTACGTTAGCCCGTTGTCATCATGATCAATAACAATGCAAACAAACAACAGCAAACAAGCCAAATTTTATGTTTATATCTTGATATCAAATAAATACAGTAGTGTATATGATGCAGCAAATCGAAATTGAATTAAATGTTGATATCAATAATTACAAGAATTTTTAAAATCAAATAAAAATGAATGCCAAAATTTAAAATATCAGGTCAACCTCTTGCTAGAGCACAATGTCCGACCCAAAAATTTGCCTTTTATTCCACTCTGATATTACATACATATATGTAATATCATATAGTATCTGCCAGTAATTCATGGATACAATTCATTACAATTAAAATTAAATTATTCTAAATTTAAATTATTAACTTAAATTATTAATTCCTAATTTAATTATTTTCAACAGAATTTATTAAAATTTTATTAAAATTAAAATATGCATACCATACATGTATGTATACCATCTGCCAGTAATTCATGAAATCAATTAATTTAAATTTAATTTAAATTAATTTAATCAAGAAAATTTAAATTATTAAACTATTATAAAGTATTTGTGTTATCAGACTTTTGTCTTGTTGACAGTGACTTTCAGCCATTGCTTGATGTTCTCGAGCTCTGGTTTCAAATTCGAGACAATTTTGCCAATTTGTGTTCATCTGATGTGAATAGCTGATAGGGTAGCTGACATATTGCTGTCTGTTTGTTACTGTGTATTGTGTGGATTTATTATGAACAGAACAAGAGCTACTGTGAAGACATCACAGAAGGAAAGTTTCGTTCCCGATTATTCATGGAGTATACAGCAATATGCAGAGCACACAATTAATAAGTGAGCGGTGTGTGTGTGTGTGTGTGTGTGTGTGTGTGTGTGTGTGTGTGTGTGTGTGTGTGTGTGTGTGTGTGTGTGTGTGTGTCTGTCTGTCTGTCTGTCTGTCTGTGTGTCTGTGTGTGTGTGTCTGTGTGTGTGTGTGTGTGTGTGTGTGTGTGTGTGTGTGTGTGTGTGTGTGTGTGTGTGTGTGTGTGTGTGTATGTGTGTGTGTGTCCGTGTCCGTGTCCGTGTCCGTGTCTGTGTCTGTGTCTGTGTCTGTGTGTGCGTGTGTGTGTGTGTGCGCGCGCACGCGCGTGTCTGTGTGCATGCAATGTGTTGCTTCCTCTTCAGATATATTGAGACAACGTACAGAAGATATGGATGTAAAGCGATACTTTATACAATACCTAGAAAAGGTTCAACTAACGACCACTTCACAACCAACAATCTTCTCACCAATACATCTATTTATCTATCTTTACAGGCACGTTCATTTGAATACACAAGAAAAGTGCTTCTTGCACTAGAAGAACAGTAAGATGAGTTTACTCTTGAATATTCTCAAACACATTAGCTATAGGATAACTCAACTATCTTCTTTAGTTTGATGATCTAATCACATTCGTCAATCACTGTAATATCTGAATGCAAAATATATTAAATTTACTTTTTAGGCAAAATATATTTATTTTATTTTATGATTAAAATATATTAATTATGTATTTGGTAAAATTTAGTTCTGATTTTATGGACATTACTTTGACAATATTTAATAAACAGGAAATGAGTAGCAGCTTTTATATACCAATAGTACATACACTTGACATTCACACAATAATAATTGATATTAATAGATATGGGAAATAAGTCAAGCCATAATGGCATCTATTGTTGTTGAGATTTGTTTGCTAAACTGTGTTGTTGTCTGTTGTTTTTTGGGCATTAGAGGAGCTAACTAGGCTCGGTGGCAATCCTGTCTTATCTGCTGTGTTTGAACGCTTCAGAGCTCTGTATGCCCACCAATAGATTGCCGAGATAAGCAAACGTAATTATTTTGATGTAATAATATAAAATTTAAAATAATAATAACAAAAAACAAATTATTTAGCTGCGACGTCTCGACATACAAACATTTTCCTAACCTGAGCAAGATGGTAGAATAAGAGACCGTTGACCAGGCTCATCAATATCCACCTATTGGGTTGTCCTTCACATGCCCGAACTTGGTAATGTGGACTTTGGCAAGTATGACGCAGAGGTAAAGTCTGGCTACGCGAGACTAAGATATGTAGCGCGCGCTAGACTGACAAGTCATTCAAATACAAATTTATTCACAACTTCAAGTTTGTTATATCATATCAAGTTAATTAAAGACTACATATATAATAAATAAAATAAATAAAATATATTTAGCGTTGTGTATCACTGTCCAATTCTCTTCTCACTGCTCCTCCCACTTTAGCTTTATCACAAGCAGACAACAACTTACCAACTGTGGGATGTCTGTTTTCATTTGTCCAAGAAAACAAAACTAAATGCAATTTTTCTTTCAATGTGTACAACTGTCGTTTACATTCCGTCAGCACCGAAATTGAAACTCCAAGGTATAGACCAATTTCATGCCAACGCTCTGAAGCATTTTCGGCTACTTTCTCTATGATGAGCGGAGTGACCATCTCAGAGGCCGCAGGACTTGTCTCACAACGTTTTGCTAATCCAGATGCTGCATCAGGCGACATGACATCACTCAAATGCCGTTGTGGTACAGAAGGAATGTCAGCAATGAGTACAGCATCATACAATTCACATACTTGCAATTGATTGTTTCTTGATTTTTGCCACTGACTTAATATGCGAGATGCTGCTAATGGGGCAAAACTAGGGTTGGAATTCCTTTCATACAGCTCTGACACTGTGGACTGGTCAGTACCAATAACAGTTGCTAGTTTAGGCCACCACTTTCCTATATCTGCCGCTATCTCTTGGAGATCCATTTGGTCCACTAAAGTTCCACCTTCTGGTGAAACAACATCACACAGAGGAATACCTTCCTTTACACTTGGACACACTAAACAAATACAAAACACACATAAACCCACATCCTATCACTACGTACCAACAAAACACAGTATATGTATTTGTATCTGTTGTTTACCTTGTACTATAGCTTTTACATGCTTTTTCATCTCTGGACTGTACTTTCCCATTACAGTTTCTACTGCAAATGGTCCCCATCTTTTATT
This sequence comes from Corticium candelabrum, assembly GCF_963422355.1. Classification (NCBI taxonomy): domain Eukaryota; kingdom Metazoa; phylum Porifera; class Homoscleromorpha; order Homosclerophorida; family Plakinidae; genus Corticium; species Corticium candelabrum. The sequence continues at coordinate 1,944,618 of NC_085103.1, forward strand.
AGGCATGATATCCTTAGATGGATTGAAAGGAGACTTCGTACTTGTAGCAAAAGAATGTCCACTGTTAATAGATCGACCAAAAAGAACACCAGGAACAGACTGGAGAAGATCCTCCACGTCTGACACACAACGCAGAAGAACATGCCACAATCTGCCAACACTGTGATGTGACTTGACTACTCTAGCACTGAGACGTAGAAAGCCAGGTGAAGTATTCTTGTTGCAACTAAACAACAAAGTTACCGCACCATAACACATCAGCAGTCCACTGCTCCAGTGACGAATATAATTAGGATGATGATGATGACAACGAGCAGACAGGCGTTCAAATAGACCCAAAGGACAATTATGTGCAAATGAATATTCAACCACAACTTGCATCACTCCATCTGCTACATCTGCACACCAAAGTTGACTCACATCATGCGGTTCCTCGTCACTGAGTAACCATGGCAACAACAAGCCAACATTATGTTGTTTTAGCTTGCAAATGAGTTCTTTGCAACTGTCCATCTGATCTGCTTGCTGACTTTCTCCTCTCATTTGACTATATGAATCTGATGTCATGCTGATGGTGTCTGTAGACATTGACAGAGTTGATGTAATCTCGTGTCTACCAAGAGTGTCTGAGAGTTCCTGAACTACAACATCTGATGTGCCAGTGAGATAAGCAAGGTCAAAAGCAAGAAAAATCTTAATAAACACGTCCACATGACGATCTGCAGTAAGGTGGAACTCACTCCACAACGCTAGCAGCATAGGCACCCTCGCAATGCCGTTACAAACAAGATCAGACCTCAATTCTGCAAATTGGTTGGGATCTACGTCTGCTCCAATAAATCGACTGTCATATACTAAAAGATGATGATCGTGTCTGAAAACAGCCTTCAGTACATTGACCACAAATGATGGAACAGGAAATAGAACTTGTGATAAAGTCTTTTGATACGAGTAATGCAGAATGCTTCCAACCCGGTTCAGGTAGACTAGTAACTCACGACACCTTTCTTCTGTCAGGCCGTGCTCTGTACACACTTGCATTGCATAAGAGACATCTGTAATGGGGACAGACGTGTGAGGTTGTGGTGTAAGCTTCTCTTCTACAGTCACCCATGATGATGGCAACTCTGTGTGCAGTGAAGGCAGTAAACTTTCATCTGCACACAATTCTCTTAAACGATCCTTTAGACTGACCACTCCCTCGTGTGTGGCTGCACTCGTCAGTATTACTCTTTCTTCAACAGTTATTAGTTGAGATTCAAAAAATTGAAGACGTTTCGACACGTATTTGTTTTCATGAGAATCACCGGCTGCAATGGTTGCTGCCATTCTCTTGATCTGAACTTGTCTGATCTTCAGGAATTGACGTAGACGAGTGTGTACATGTTCATTCCACTTTCTACTCATTTCTTCTCTTGACATGTCGACCATCAGATCAACTTTACTGACCACAACAGCAACGTGAGCTCTGCTGTTCCTCTCGTACAAAGTTTGCAGGAAATCTCCAATATTGCAACGAAAACATTGCGCAGTAAACTGGTACAAACTGCCGTCAATGACGATTATTGCCAACGAATTATCGCTTACCATAAGCTGGTTGGTGAGCATGTATGCTTTATGCCCACCACAGTCAAGCAATTTGCATTCTATTTTATCATCCAGCTTCATGGTTGTTTCTTCCACACCTATAGTTCTCTCATCCAGTTCTGCCAGAAATGGGTTACCACTCTCCAGTGCTTCAACGAGGCTTGTTTTTCCTGCCTTTGTAATTCCCATCACTAGAATCTTTATTCTGCCACGTCGTACTCCGCCATCCCTTTCCAGCTCATCCAAATATTTTCTTATAGAACGAATGCCTCGTTCACACACTTCAATGGGTGGAGACACTAGTGGACATCCGAACACAACCAATTTCTGAAGTTTAGGGCTAAAGACAAATTTCCTGGGAAGATGAGTGACAGAAGTGTATGCCAACCAAACATTCTCAATTTTGACTTCTACAAATAAATAGCAACAAATGTTAGACAAATTATAACACAAACAGATAAGCTCAAACAAAACAGACTTAAACAAACAGATAAGCTCAAACAAAACAGACTTAATTAATAAACAATATCAAAGTAATAATTATAACTTGTGTGTGTGTGTGTGTATGTGTGTGAGGGTGTGAGTGAGTGTGTGTGCAGTGTGTGCAGTGTGTGTGTGTGTGTGGGGGGGGAGGGGGTAAAAATAGAGATTCTGTACATTATGACAAACAACCGACAAGACCATTAGTCAGCAATCAAATACATAAATATTACACATTGAACACGAGTACATCATACTGTTTAGTAATAAACAGACTGAACATAATTGATAGAGATAAGCAATGTGTTTGGCACTTGAAAATGAACAAAAAGTAATGATGAGTGTCATTTAAGGAAATATTGTATATGACGTAATTAGTCGTATCTCTCTAGTTATGACACTCACAAGTAATACTACTATTTACCTGTATTGGGTACACTTGATATACCACTAGAGTTTAGATACAATATCTTCAAGTTCAGTCCATTCCACATATTGTTAGGAAGACACAATAATCTATTGTTATTAGAAAGATTCAGCTCATAGGAAATGTTAGGTGACATCAACTCCCACTGTATCTTTTCTAGATGACAGTAAGATAAATGCAATGTTTGTAAATGCTTCCACTGCAAACATGAAAATGTGGGAAATACTCCTAGCTTGTTTCCATACAAATTCAGCTTCTCTAAATGATGGAGGTCACTCATTCCTGATGGTAGCTGCTGTATGTTACAGTAACTCAAATCTAACACTTTCAACTTGGTGAGACCTGCCAATGTAAATGTGTGGAGACTTCTGTTGTATGACAAATTCAGCTTTTCTAAATCATTCAAGACTGTTAGCCCTCCTATCGTCCCTGTGCTGTTATATTCGAAAAACTGCAGATCGTTGTATGATAAATCCACTCTCCGCAGTTTCACATTGTTGCAGATCACAGACAAAGTCGCTTGTGTTAAACCACATCTCACCATTTGCACTTCCACAAGAGTACTGGGCAATGGACATGACATTAGCTCATCAAACAGCAATGGGAATGCAGAGTTACCACACACAGACAAAACCTTAAGACATGGAAGATCACAAACAACAGTAGGGACCTCCTGCAGACCTAAACCTGGTGACGGCGGTTGGTAAAGATACCTCACGTACTCACTTGTAACCAAATACATCTCTTCCAGTTCCCTCAGTTTGGCAATAGTTTTGGGTATAGAGTGTATGTTGTCTATACAAAGTCTCAATACCTTCAGTTTGCTCATTTCACAAATCTCCTCGGGAAATCGAGAAAAACTCGCATAGCGAAGATCAAACTCCAGCTTGTTGTCCTTGTTCAACTTCGGAGTAAAAGCTTGCAATTGTTTGGTTTCCCAATTCACGGCTACAAGTCGTGCCATCGCCATCGGTTAAAATATCACGTGACTGTTGAGGGCAACGCCTAGCGAGGTTTTTTGTCACGTGCTAATCATCCCACTCAGTTATTACTGTATATGATAAATTAATTTAAAAAATAAATTAAAATATGGAATATTAGTTTTTGTGCTCCAATTTACTAAAATATCAATTTTTATAGATTTATATACTTCTAAAGTAAATTAATTTTTATTCATTTTATAGTATTCTCTAGACTGTAAAATATTTATTGAATGTTATATATTTGACAAAAAATTAAATTGTTATATATTTGTATAGTTTATATAAAATGCAATATATAATTTAAAAATAATAAATTTTAATTTATGGTCTACCCTAATTAATAATTTTCTAATTAATTTTTGTTTACTGTCATTCACACTATGCCATAGCAACACGCATAGCGCTTCCAACAAAACAAGCGCATGCGTACGCACTTGCACGAGCGCACTGGACAAAAATTTAGGTTTCGGCTATGCTTAGGTTGGCTTAAACCTGTGCCAAACACAGTGGTCATGTTTTGCGTAGGTATGGGCTCACCTAAACATAGTACAATACATGACCTAAGTTTAGTGCAAGTTTTGTTACATGTTTAGGCCACTGTAAACATGGTACTATGTTTAGGTCATGTTTAGGACAGTCTAGCCCCATGCTAAACGTACTACTTATTTAGGGTAGGTTTCGGTAGGTTTCGGTAGGTTTCATCCTGTTTATACGTAAAGTTTGAGATTTATAAATAATTATTTATAAATTTATACTTCTGGCAAAAATTGAATAGCTCAGCCAAGTCTAAAAACAAGAAACTTGGAGTTGTAGTAATCGATATCAGCAAGTATTTACAGCATACTAAACGGTAAAACACTTTTCACGGCTTTCCTGTATTTTGTACTGGTCGCACTGAACAATATAACATACATTTAGACAAATATAGTAGTCTACATTTCTAGGCATTTAGTCTTCTCTAAATAAAGTCTGAATGCCCCACACATTTGTCTAGTCATGTAATCTGCATTTACACTACTCTAAATGTTTGCATGACGTTACACCACATTTAATAAACAAAATTTAGCTGATGATAAATGTAGTAACGTATTTCTACACTGTTAAATGCATTAAAATTCTGATCAAAATTGTTTACACATTTAGACTCACCATTGTTTCTGTCTAAATATAGCAATATATTGTGCATCTATCTGGTCACATTTTTAATCTCATCTAAATGTTTTTAAAGTGTTTTAATGGTATTTGAGCACATCTTTTATTGTGTTAGTTTATTGGAATAAAAATTATTTATATATTATATATTACTATATAGTTTACTGCATAATAGATATTGTGCATTAATTAATATTTACTAACGCCGTAATTGATTATGTTCAAATAATTTCGTGATGTACGCGTACGGTAAACATGCAGGCGCTGTTACGCATCAGTGGCGGATCCAGATGGGGGCGCGCCCTCCAGTTGGCAAAGTCTTTATTCTCTCGCTATAGCCTGTGTGCTGTAGTTGAGGAGTGCGTTACGCACGTTACAGAGGTATGCGATTTCCGGAAGTGTACTGAGTTCTGTTGCCAACTTGCCATAGTTATACCGTTGACCTATTCAGTTTTTCATGGCCGAAAGAAAGTTCAGGCAACAGTCTATTAGTGGTTTACTGTGTATACCGTCAGCTAATGTGTATATATGTACTAGCTATGCATTCACTTGTGTTTCCTGACTGCAGCACTTCGCTGAAACTCTTCCATCATGCAGATCAGTTGCAGTTGTTCTTCAGTCTTTTCTTCACACTCAGATCTGGATCATACCTTCTTTCATGATCTACTATTTAATAGCGCATTGTGTCAGGAACATCATTAATATTAACTTGTGACGTCATAGATATTATGTCATTTCTGCGACCCCTCCTTTGCTAAATCCTGGATCCGCCACTGCGTATGCAATAGGACTGAAGTGTGTTAATGCGTGCATCTGAACGTTGAGGACGCTAACATTGTCTATGATTAATTGACATCTATTATACAAATCAACATACTATGCATTTTATGAGACATAACCTAGCAGCAGCGAAGTTGTACATGAATGTAATTAGTTTCTTCCTAAGATTACTACACCATTTGGAATAACTAACTATGGCGCTTTCTGTATACATAACACCTGGAATCTACAAACAAAGTTTTAGAGACAGAGGGCATGGAAACATCACTTGTGACTCTGATACAACATCATATGCAGGACAAAATAGAGATGCAATTCGTTGCACTGGCATGTACGTAGAAGGTCCTGCATCTTCATGATGGTTTGCACACCACGACGTGACTCCATCAAACCTATTTTCCATTTCATGTCTGTAGTTCCACAGTACAACAGCTAATAAAGAATCGTGCTATGTTCCATTCCAACATATGCGATGGTGTACAAAGTGCTGAACTTGTCCTGGTCTCTCTTCACTGTCTAGCACTATCTTCCATACTTGGCCAGTCCATTTAGCAAGAATGTGTGAAAGTGATGCATGACTCCCATTTCTACTGCCAGTTATCTGTCCTGCCATTTCCAGCGATTGAAACATCGTAAACATCCGTGGCACAACCAAAGCAGCAATTGGCACTTCCAACACAACCCGATACATTGATACTAGATGTTGGATGTCAGACTCATCAAATGCTGAGAATTTGATAGAACCTCGCTTGGCATATAGCCCAACAGTAGACAATAAATTGTGCCCATCTATTTGAGTTGCTGTGACTGCGTCATACATTACCGAAATCAGTGATCTATTAACATCGAGTAAAGAGGAACCTCTCCCACCCAAAACTCGTTTTCACCTCGAATTGTCTCAAAAACCGGTCCAAATATGCCGTTTCCATTTAGTGGCTGAACGGTGTCATCCATTCCCAAATCTAGTAATGTTTTTCTCATCACTTGCATCTCGATATTCTTCCTATTAGTTTTGTAAGCACCCAGAATGCCATTGAGTCTCTCAAAGCTAAAAGGCCAGAATGCTGGAGCAGGATCAAAGGTACGGATCGAATGACGCAAGTGCATGTGAAGGTGCATATTTGGTGTGATATTTTTTCTGCGTAATACAATTTACCGACATCTTGTAAAAAGGAATAAGGTCATTAGCTTGTTGTAGATCAACAGCTGTAATGGCTCGTTGACACAAGAGGCGACAAACATCCACAAATTTGAGCCAGCAGCAAAAATGGTCTCTTGGCAGCATATCCCGCAAAGCAACAGGCGAAAAGACAGTTGTCCAAGTGCGCCACTGGTCAGCAGTAAGACTTGCGAAGTTGCTTGCAATTTTCTAGGGATACGATCCACGGAAGAAGGCACTTAAATGCTATTTATTTGCTCTTGTCTAGTGACCATATCTGACTTTGACAATACTAGCTTTTGGTTGTTTAGCCAAATGTCCTTCAGAAAGGTTTTCACGGTTCCCAGAAACAAATTATGCATAGGATCAACTGCCCTGAACTGAATGAGCCGGTAATACGGCAGTCGTAACAACTCACTGTACCGAACACCAAACTTTGATTCTATGCTGTCTCTCTCCTGTCTTGTGGATGCTCTTAGTACCTCAGCAACATGTTCTCTGTGAGCGAAATCTGAACGCTGAAGGCCAATGTCAAGTCGAGCAGATTCAAAGTCTGCGTAGCATTTGTTGCAACCTTTTCTGGCTGAATGTCCCAAAAAACCTCCAACTTTTCGACTAGCTGGTATGTCACAGGCCACTGACAGAAGTGCACACCGGTATCTTTCTAAAACCAAAGGAGAAATTGCAGAGGGCAGACATACGCCGTCAGTCCACAGCATGTCAAGCTCATCTACTAGTGGTCTAAGATAGCCGTTGATTGTTAGAGACGGTTCTTGAGGTCCAGGAATGATTCCAACTACAAAAACATTTCTTTTTTTGAAACGCATTGCTCTAGGAAGGCTAAGTAGAACAAGATATATGACTCCGATACTGTAAGGACTGTGCTTGGATGGTTGATACCAGTCTACATTCAACATAAAACCATAGTTACGAGGCATTGCAAGAAATGGGTCCCCATCAGCGTACTGAAATTGCTTCTACACAGCACCATCATGGAAATCAGCCAAGACACCCTCAGGCAAATCTCTGCATCTCCAAACCTCACATGCATCAGCAAATCCTGGTCTCTTAACAAAGAAGCGCAAAGTCCCTTGAATGCTGCGATAACAATAAGTACGCAATGGAAAATACGACTGTTCTGAACTCTTTATTTGTCGAAACAACACTTCGTTGCAAGGTTGTCTGTACTGACGTTGAGGATGACAAGGAGACTGTACATGACTACATTGCTTTGGCATTCTCCTTGAACCGATTAGTTGGAAACAGTCCTCGTATGTATATAAGAAATGACAACGTTAGCACACTACAAATTTTTCGAACTTGTTGCTCTCTAGCCTAACTATACGACTTGCTACTAAAATGGTCTTAGGAAATGAGCCAGCAAGGACAGCACAAAGGGAATTCCAACTACTTGAGACAAGTCCAAGAAAAGAGTGGAAAGAATTTTAAAGATGCTTTCAATGGCTGTGTCTGAGACAGACGTGACTTCCAGCACATCAGTAACAAAACTATCCACCTCATAATGTCTCCTGCAACTCCAAGATCAGAAAGATCTGTTTCATGAACACTTCCTTCATTATCAGTAGAGATAGGCATAAGTAGATCTTGGTCGTATTGATCACTTTCTCCAACTTGTTCGTCATAGTCGCCTTCTTCTTCTGTTGCTTCATCTTCTTTCTCCTCATGTTTCTTCTCGTAATGATCGCAATTCTCATCTTGATGATCACTATCACCTAATTATTATAAAGAAAAATCAGTTGCAAACTATTAATTGTCATGCAGTTTTCTCAATTGTATATGTTTAATTAACTATGTTTAGGTCTTACCAAGATTGTTGTGCTCTGCAGCACAATGATCAACATCCACATCAATGCCCAAATTATGTTCTACACAATCCAGCTGTAACTGTCCATCATTACTGTCGAAGTTCGTACTCTGTAAAAGACAAGAACTGGTTCTACGCATGCAGCGCCGTAGCTAAAAGTTTTAGGTTGCAATTGCTCACTCGCTTATACAAACATTGTGTATGTACATGATATATATATATATATATATATATATATATATATATATATATATATTTTAAATAACACAGATAACACATATCCGCCCTAAGGACGGAAGCACAAGAGTCTAAGTCATAATAATTAGGCAGATAGTCACTAATCAGTCTTGAATTATACTGCCATAAACGAACAGATAACTGTTCGTGAAATTGCCTGGAAGCTTGGCCCAGAGACAAGCCAGATGATAGAAGAGACTTCTTGACAATTGATCTCAACACCTCCAGACTATGTGCAGCCCACACTCCGTATGATTCCACCACAAGAGGGTAAAACAAACAGCCATAACTTGAAACGTTAGCAAGATGGCGTTCATCTTTGTCCACTTCCCCAGCCTCAGCAGCAACACCAGCTTTTATGGCAGCATTAATAAGGTGAGAGGGAGTGAACGAATTCCTCACGGAAATGTCGAAATAAGCAGCCTTGCCTAGGGAAAAGTCGGGATGGAAAACGTCACCTGGTCTTGTCATAGAATGAGAGGAACAGCGTTGTTCTCGACGTACATTGGAGTTGTCTAAGAGTAACCAGTGGAAGATGACGTCACATAAGGCATCATGTCGCTTAATCCGAAGAGGACCACAGCCAAGAGCATGGTCACCAAAAATGTCCAATTCATGACCGCACACACAACGGACTGATTGTGGGGGTGCTGGAAAAACCGGAATTCCCAAACGCAAACGCAAAGAAGTCACAAATTCACACGGAGACATGGCCAGGCCTAGACTTGAGTTGCGGATTGCCCTCAACCAAGCCCCCGCATGAGGATATGCGACAGCACTGAAACGTGCCTGTTCTCGCAGACTAATAAGGCTGACTTTAATGCTGGATCTCAAAGCATCATCCAGAGCCTTCTGGAAGGAATGTTGTGTAGAAGAAACAGAGGACGAGACAGAACTAGTAGGTGGTAAAAGACTTGCAAGATGTTGCCGGCATTGCACTTCACCAGGGAAAGAGGAAGAATGCTGAGTCCAATCATTTTCTTCATGTACTGGCATGAACGCTGAGTCATTAAGAAGACGGAGAGACAACTGCCGAGAAGAGTTGCAGCTGCCAACGAAAGCTGCAGATGAAGATCTGGAGGCCTCACGAAGACCTAGACCATCCAAACGAACTGGAAGAGTTGCCTGTTTCCATGCCAAGTCAGAGACCAAGGAAGAGGATAAAGCCTCTACACTGGGATGAAGACCACCGTCAAACTGCATCAATACGTCATTGATCTTGAAGCCAGGAACCGTTCTAATGATGTGATTCAGCTTGCAAAGGCTCAAACAGCTCCAGAGAAGATGAAGCTCCACCTGAGGATCCTCTAAATCTGTCAAACGGTCCTGCCAATCCAAAATCTTGTCCACTCGTTGGGAAACAAATTCAGTAACATATGAGGAAGATCCATATAGAGGACAACCAAGGAAGTCAACACCACCATGAACCTGAACACTGCGCTGAATTTCAGTAGCAAATTTGGGGAAATTCTGATCTCCAGAGGGCCAAAAGACCTCACATTTGTTCAAATTGATATGAAGACCAAAGGAGAGACCCTTTGATAACAAGACATCCAACAGACAAGCAACTGAAGCCCGCTGGCCAAGGAAAGAGCCATCGTCCAAATACCATAACTTCAGCTTCAAATCTTGCAATGGACCCAGGTCATCCAAAAACTCCATAACAAGAAGGGAGAATAGTAGGGGACCAAGGGGATCCCCTTGTTGCACTCCTGCAGATGACTTGATCCAAGAATTCCCAAAATGCAGCATGCCTTCACAATGGTAACACCACGAGGACCATCCAAACAAGGCTGGGAACTCTTTACGTAGACGACTAAAAAAAGAAGCTCTAGAGCATTCGTTAAAGGCATTTATCATATCAATTTTCAGGCAACACAAGTTGGGATCAGATCCATATCGAGCAATACAAGCTGATAGTGTGTGCACAGCAGCGTCTAATCCTCCTGGGACACCAACACCAACCTGACCATAAGCCAAAAAGGTGTCAGGTAAGTCCTCTTTCACAGCAGAACAGCACAGACGGCTGACAAGTCAACGTAGGACCTCACCGACAGCTATAAGGAGGACACCACCATGCTTCTTCAATAGAGCAGTGAGACGTGCTCCACATAACCAAGGGGCTATCCTAGGGTCAGCACGACCAGACAAAAGAATATTTACGAAACAGGTCAAGTTCTCCAAACACTGCTTGGCTGAAGGAGTTGTAGTACCAAGAATAGCATCAAACGAATGCTGAGACTTCAGTTGAGAAGCACCAGGGCTGGATGCTCGAGGAAAAGCTTGAAGTGAAGCCAGAACTGAATCCATACTGACAGATAGTGAAGGAGGGATATCACCAGAAACAGTTGGCAAGACATGCTCAGGGTGGCGTTGATAGATTTCTTCAAGAACCTTGCTGTCATGAGGGCTGGCTGTACCCAGAGAGCCAAGGCACCGCATGGCATCTCTGTAACGACCTTCTCTGGCATAAGCAAGCGCCCGTTTTCGATTAATCTGATCTACAGGCGAAGACTTGCAATTAGAAGACTGTTTACAATCAGCATTCAGTCTAGCCTCAAACCAAAGAGACTGAATATCACCAGAAGTCCACCGTTCTAGACGGGATAATAACAAGGATTTGACAACAACACGTTTCTTCCGTCCGCCTCTTGGTGGGCATCTCAAAACAGCTTTAGGGAACATGTGAAGACGAGCATAGCCCCATAAACCATGGTATGTGGCATTCCTGAATTCTGTGGCAAGAACTTCCGCAAGAACAGGACGAACAGAGCGTGGAATATGGCCAATAGTCTTGACTTGTAGCAGAGAAACCTCTTGCATCAAAGACTCAAACAAGACAGCCTCCAGGTAAACGGGACATATATATGTATATATATATATATATATATATATGGCTTGGAATTCGATTATTTCTCCTTCACAATCAATACGTTGTTCCTGTGGGCGTGTAATTGATTGCTTTGGCGACCATCTTCTTGGATGTGGTCACGGTTCTTTACGTTCTAAACGCCACGATGCACTGAGGGACATCATATATCACGCATTACTGGTGGATAACGAAGGCGCTCAGCTCGAGCAACGCTGTGGTCCAGACAGCAATAGCCGCCCTGGAGATATCTTTCATCCAGATTTCGCTGATGGACGACCAGGTTATTTCGACGTTTCGATAAGAAACACCATGCAGCCGGCGTACGTCGCTAAATCCGCCATTTCTGCTGGAGCCGCTGCAATGACTGGTGAAGAAGAGAAAGACCATCGACACGACAGCGAAATCAATGCGGCAGGAGGTTACTTCTACCCAATAATAGTGGAATCTTTTGGTTTGTGGACGCCTTCCAGTCTTGCCACTTTGAAGGTAATCGCGTCCAAGACCACAGCAAAGAGCAGAGTAAGTTTTAGTAGAGCAGTCAGTAACTTACTGCAACAGCTTTCAGTTCGCTTACTTCCGTTTAACGCACGTATGATTTGCACTAGTTTGCGATTTGACACTGAGTTTGACTTTTGGGATTTGCCAACTTTGGCAGAGGACGGGTAGTTGTTATCTGCAATAAGAATATACATACATATATATATCTAAATAGGTATATATGTATGGACGTATTTATGTATAAATATGAGTCTGCATGGGTCTGCAATCTGCGCCATAGCTTGCGCCAATATGTTGACAGGGGCTGCAGTTACGCCCATACGCTGTTGTATGGAAGAATATGCATGCATGTATGTAGCAATTACCATACCATGTATGTATGTAAGTATGTACCATTTGATGAAAGGTTGAAAAAAGCTAGACAAAGAAAAGAAGGAAAGTATCTCAATCTTATTGGAGGCATAACTTCTAATGGAAAGGCCAAGTTGAAGTGGGAACACGCGGATGTATGAGCAATTCATCCTTTTCAAAGCTAAAGGACATGACTTCAATCAGTTAAGAAAAACATATTGCCATTAAAGAAATCCATATGCAGGAAGGTTATCTGCTGTTCATATGTGTTGTCGTGTACATGTAAACGAGATTCATAAGACTGGGACTGAGACGATATAGTTATCAAAGTTAATTGTTTTTGTTTGTTTTATGTGTGCCGTTGTTAGAAGGCGACGCTTTGGCATCACTTTGTAGTTGCTCTCCTTTCAAGGAATAGAGGGTTTTCTCACGTATGTATGTATGTATGTATGTATGTCATGTCTGTACCTTTGTGTAAATGAATTAATCTGAATGTATGTGAACAAATACAAACAATTGGAGATAGAAGCATATTTTTGTTCAAGCTCGACAACACGAGTCAAACCAGCGCATGAAAGCCTTCATGCATATCTAGGTAGACCGTACGCTTGTGTTTAGATAACCATTAGCTACACTCTATACTATACAGAAAATAGATGTAGTTGTTTTATGCGTTACTGGTAAGTTTGATCAAATTCACAATAAATTTAATAACAAACTCCGTTGTCCAGTAAATCCGTATTCGTATTACAACTTACATGGACATGTGGCTTACACGTACACGAACGCTTTTTATCCCGATAATTGATTATTAATTAAAGCGCATTTCCAAGCATTACGTATATAATTGAAGTTAATTGAAACTTTATTTGATTTAATTGAATTGTAAGTATTTGACAAAAATCTTAAGACCACGCCTACAAATGCTGGGGGCGGTCTAGCTCATGCACGCAGTTACTGTTTAAAATACTTTGTATGCTTCTGATACATACGTATACGAAATATCAGTCTAGTACGTAAAAGACATAGTACATAAGTCGAGAGATCTGAGATATAAAAGGAAGAAATATACCATACCAAAGCATCTTTACTGGGATCAGAGTCAGATGACATTGTACCGTCCCACGTTTGAGAAGCCTCGTCGTAGAAGAGCCGTTTGTGCTTTCTGAATGTTCTTGCGGCTACTGTTTCGCAGCAGTATGGACAGAATACAGACTTTCTACTTCTTTCACTCATAATCGAGATCGTTGTCTCTCTCTCACGTGAGCATGTCATTGTCTAGTCAGTCATTTTACTGCAATGTAGAATCGCTATTAAAATTTTGCTACTTTTACTCGCATTTGTAGCTGATTGTTCTCTACGCATTGTGCAAAACTAATCTAGACTAATTAGCTAATTAAAGGGTTTAGAGTTAGATGCATACTCATTCAATTAGAAGGCTAGACCAGTCTAGCAGTCACTTCGTACGTTTATCTAGTCAACATTGCGTAAAATATTATTAATTTAATTCAAGTGGTTTATTTACGTAACATGTTATGTCATGTGAAGAACTAGTTCTTCACGTGATAGGTTTTCAGTGTGTTGATTGGTGAAATGATTTAATGTGTACTACTGGAACAAACAGCACGCGCTAAAACACGTTGAGTGCGCGCGAGGCGAGGACTGTGTCACGATCTAGTAAATCGAGTTGCTATTGTAACTTATCGATGAACGAGAAATTGCTCAATTAACTTATTAATTAACAATTTATGCAAATTAGTTAATGCCAAAAATTTAGATTTTGGATACTAAAGCCCATGCGTAACATTTTTATGAAGGTCGACATTGGCACGTGACAACTATTTTCCCGGTTCTGAGAATGCCGTTAGAACGCTGCATGGGCAAACTGATGTACTATAGTAGAATAGAATGTCGATCTTTACTGTAGTTCGGTTATCAGCTGTAAACAATGCGTATTCAGTGTTTAATAGCTCGGAGCTTTATCTAGTACTAGTTGTACGGTATTCGTAGGTGCGTCTCGGTAGTGAGTAACACGTCCAATGGAGTTTTCAGACCGCCTACTGAAACGCCGAGTCCTAGCTAGACAATACGTATTTGTTGAAACCTTAACTGTTATGAAAGTAAACATGCAAACTTTCTAGTAGTTTAGATTACGTTTATAGGCCTTGTGCACTCAGTTCCGTTGTAACGACAGTGGTATGGTATTTACTGACATAGAAATTGATGTCAGCAAACATTGACTATCAACAGTGTTGCAGCACAGTGTAGTAAAGGATTGATTGTACGGGACGTGTGAATAGTTGACTATAGGTGGGATTCAACTTCTGAAAGTGTGTCTTGGTTGTCAAGTACACATAGTCCCTAGCTACAATACAAAGGATGGGGCGACGGAAGTTCAGGAAGCGTTTTCTCCGCCGTCTGGTCACCTGCACGAATCGTTCTTAGCCTCATCTGTAGTCGGACACGGAAACGATTTTTTAAGGTAGGTAATATCATGAAACGTGGTCATGGAGAGGACAAATTTGAGATTTGTACACACACACACACACACACACACACACACACACACACACACACACACACACACACACACACACACACACACACACTCACACACACGCACGCACGCACGCACGCACACACACAGAAACACGCACACACACACTCACGCACGCACACACTCACGCACGCACACACACAAACTCACACACGCACACACTCACGCACTCACTCACTCACACACTCACGCACGCACGCACGCACACACGCACGTGCACACACACAGAAACACGCACACGCACGCACACACTCACGCACGCACGCACGCACGCACGCACACACACACACACACACACGCACACACACACACACACACACACACACACACGCACACACACACACACACACACACACACACACACACACACACACACGCACACACACATTGACACACAAACACACACGTTGACACACAAACACAAACACACACACACACACACACACACACACACACACACACACACACCTTGACACAAAAACACGCACGCACGCACGCACGCAGGCAGGCAGGCAGGCAGGCAGGCAGGCAGGCAGGCAGGCAGGCACACACACACACACACACACACACACACACACACACACACACACACACACACACCGAAAGCTCGATGGAGACTCATATAGGACCACGCCCATTTCTGTTGTGCGACCCGGATTAGAAGCCTCGCTACGCTCGGCAATTGCAGTTGTTGTGTAGATACTGCAACTTTTGTCATCGATATCGATCGATGTCTAACTGGATTCATCATGATTGCTACACCCCTTGGCTCTCTCCGTATTTTCCTCGTCTTCAGACTCTGCAAAGACTTCCTGAGCTACTTCTATCCACCGTTTAATTAATTAGTACGTGATTTCGTCGTTTCCCTTTTTTCTGTAGATTCTTGCGATACTTGCGACTGGTGGGAATTTGACAGAAAAGCTACCTGCCATGGAGACATGCAACATGAGCGCCTGGGTAACGAAAGCTCCAACTTCGACTGTAATTCGCGAGCTCTAGACACCGGTAGACTCCTCACACCGGTACTCAGTGAGTCACAACTGGCATTTGAGACATCTCAGAATTTCTCTCAGGAAGACTAATACCTTTCCTTTCTCGTGGGAGAGGTGAGTGTCGCACTCTGTTGTTTGTGTTTTTACAGTACAAGTCGTTAATTAATTAACCACACGTATCACCGACCTGACAGATGATCCAGTCCTTAGTGAGTCACTCTGCAGCCAGTCGGACATTCCTGAGCAGAACCGGAAGACTGCAATTTGGGCGCCAAGCATGTCAGACGACTGTGGTACATCCAGAGGTATGAAATTGGCCTGTTTATTTCATCATGGATTATTGCTGTAATTATTACATTGCAGTATTGGTATTCGATAATGAAGGTGGTCTTGCTGACTCAACTATGTCAGAGCTAAGAGACATTACCAAGTTGCTGAAGGAAAGGTTGGCACAGGATAAACAGCTTGCCACTCTTTTGGAGGTAAGGATACAAGTTTAAAATTCATAATTCTAGTTGACAGATGCATCAGTTAGCTCTATCTGTGAAGGATTAATTAAAAGTACATAGTAATTAATTAATTAAAGTGTACATAGAGTCAGCTTGATGAAGTTAGACAAATCACCATCAATGGGCTGCACACAGAATGCATGAATGCTAACAAGAATGCTGATCATCTAACAAGAAGTCATGCTGGCATTGCTGCTTAATTAAGACTTAACACTTGCTATAGTTAGAAAACTCTGACAGTTACAGTATACTGGTTAATTAATGGTTAACTTGGTAGAACAGTTAGTTGTACTTTATTTTGTGAAAGAGCTGTATCAGTATGTGGGGCATTATTACAGCATGGAGGCGTAATAATTTGCATTCGAGTTTAGGAAAGCCATAAATAGAAACACATATGTCATTGGACTGCAGACATGTAAACAACAGTAATCACATCGACATGTATTAAAATTATAGTGATTTTTGATGTCAGTTGCACTTATATTGTACTTGGTGTAGCTGTGGCATATACTTTCCTCTTCAAGCAGCATGTGGTATGATATGATATGATATAATATAATATAATGTAATATAATATAATATGTATTTTGTTTCATACCGTGATGGTACAGTACCCGAAGGCATACACCCTAACGACAAAATTACATAGTCGCAACAGAACATACAAGAACAAGAAGAAAAATACTAACAATTACAGTCATTGGTTCAACCAACTCTTGAACTCTTGTATGACATGGTCATGATGTTTCTCCTGCCTGGTATATGGTTCCAACTATGATTTTTCTCTTGGGCTTCTGGTTGAATGAGAAAGTTTGAGACAATGTTGTTATCGGAATGACTCTCCAAAAGACTTCCAGTAAATACTGTCACCGCACTCTTTCTGCTATTGAATAGCAAACCATTTTCTTGGGCGTACGCTGTACAGACATCCAACATCTTCTACAGACATCCAACATCTTTATATTACTATAGTAGTGTTGTTTAGCGTCTGCAGTTTGCCTAGGCTTGGTGGCTGACGTTCAGGTATATTGTAGTCAACTTGTGTAATTGACCTCTTGAAGATTGTTAAATATACAACTAAAGATTTAGGAATTGGAATGCAGTTAATTACTTAATCAGCTTGCAGCATGATCTGAATCCACCTGTTAAAATATGGGTGGACAAAATGTGACCAGAGTTTGAAATGCAACGACCCTCAGCTTATCATATTTTGTGGCGTGACTATACAGAGCCAGTGTCCACACCAGAGTATTGCTACTGACGACAGCCATCATCAGCCATCATCACGGAAAAGAAAGTTGCCTTTAGACCTATCCGTAAAATCAAGCAAGTGCTTAAGTTTGGTGGTATCTTACCTGTTTTTTTGTGATCTCTGTAGATGCAGGTTCGTTTAACTTATAAGCTAGTGTCTGAAGAAAATGGTTGGGATTTAAAAAAGAGGTTGGGATATATTGTCAATTATTTTGTTATTGTTATTTTGTTATCACATCTGTCTCTGTCGTACAGCTTCAGTGATCACCAGAACACAAGAGTCACTTGTGAGATTGTTCAGTCTGTCCAAGGCATTGGAGGTTCTTGGGGTCCCGGTCTTATTAAACGTATGTAATATACAGTAGCAGTAGTTGCAGTTGCTTGGATGTGTGTTTGCCAGGTATTTTTTGGCAAGGTTTGGTACATGGTTGAGGTTAGGGCTACAGTTACTGCAGTGTGCACAGCGCAAGTGCATGTTATTAGCATGTGAACAAGTATCTGTTTCTCTAGTCTTTTGTCTTTGCTTCATTTAATTGTTTTGTCTTGTATGCTTGTAAGCTGTACAATGAGAATTGTGCACGGTAAAAATGTTATTGTTTTCATAATTAGTTGGTCTGGCCTTAATTAAGTGATGAATCTTTTGTATCTATTCTAGAGGCAGTACAGAGGTACTTCTAGTCTCTTTCAGAAAATAAAAGAAGAAACGATACCGTTGGTGTGGAAGAAAACAGAAGGAAAGCTCGGCGGCGTCAGCGTCTCCATCATGTAAGATACTTGACTGTTACATGCTTTTGCATAATCACAATAATCTGTAGAGCTATGTTGAAGCTCTAGAAGCTTTGCTGCTTATGCACTAGAGTTGCACCGATAATTGAATCGGTTATTGGTTATCGGTAAATACAGGCATATCGATATTTTATCAGAATCGGTAACGCCTATAGGTTGCGCATGCGTAGTCAGTCAGTCAGGGCCACGTGAGTTGTGTGCATGTCGGTGAAGAAACAGAAGTCCCCCATTTGGGAGCATTAGAATCTTGGCCAAGGACACAATTTCGTGCTCTGCAAGGCTTGTAAAAAAGAACATCAATGATTATCTATAGAATATCAGACATTGGTATCTGCCAACGGTATCAGCTTTTTTGCTTGGATATCGGTTATTGGTATATCAACCTAATACCCTTATCGGTGCAACGCTAGCTATTATGCCCTTTAATATCGCATTCACACTAGCAGCTTCAGAACCAGCTGGCCCAGGTAAAATTTATTCAAGATGGCCATTAATTTACTCTACTAAAAGTACTTAAAGTTTTGATGTCGACTTTCGCCGTATATACCCAGTATGGGTTTGAAGTCTAGTGTGAACCAGGTATTACTGCATGGTGACACATTTTTGAGATGGTAGCTGTTAACAAGTAGTACAGTTCGTGCCATAATTATTGAGACTCTTCCAGTTTTCTTAGTCTTGCCAAAAACTGCGTAAATTTAGAATATAGCGACAAACTAACGAACCAAAAGTGAGAAACACAAGCCATACATACACGTATACAAAAGCATGTATCCTGAGTTAGTACACAGCTGAGTTAGATCATCGCCATCAGCTAGATTGGAATTGAATGGTGTCTGCGCCACCGGTCGCCATGACAGCTGGCAGAACATAATCTTCAGCGATGAGTGCACTTTCCTAATTCTCTTAGTATTTGACCTCCTGTAGACAGTAACCCGACATCTGTTGCTACGAAAAGCGAAACAAAACTAAACGTGTGGGGAGGTATTAGAGGCAGAAGATATTTAGTGAGAACCTCAACTCGACTCTGTATCAATCCATCCTAGATGAGCGTTTGTTTGAAACTGCAAACACTCCCTATCCCGATGGTTGGAGGCTGCAACAGGACAATGCACCAGCTGACAAGTCTAGAATAGCGAGAGATCAAGTTTCTCGCTAGCAGAAACGTTCACGTTATCGACTGGCCTGTGAACTCAGCGGACCTGATTCCAATTGAAAATTTATGGAGGTGGATGAAACGCAAAGTAGAGACGAAGTGACCAAACAACAAGATGGAACGGGAAACCAGGATACTGAAAGTGTGGGAGGGTCTTAGGCAATTGATATCCAAAACTATTTTACATATTACGATACCGTCTAAATCAATGTATTGCAAACAGTGGAGGTCGTACGAAATATTGATAACGTAAACTTTTGTCATTGGTCTCACTCTTGCACGGTTTTTAGACATTGTTCTTGAATACCAGACAAATCTAGAAAGTCATCTATCCTACTCTGAAAGCAAGGGAATGTTTGGCAGGCAGCTACTAAAAAAATTGGTGCCATGTGTGACACGCTCCCGCCGAAAGACTCTCAATAATTATGGCACAAACTGTACTTGCCAGTGACCAGTTTATGCACTACTAAAGCCATGTTTACACGAACTAAAACCGTACTATGGACTGACGAAGAGGTGACGGCACTTATTGGGACACTAGCTTTCCTTCAATTAACTAGATTACTTGAAAAGCACGTGAGATGAGTTCACAATCTTCTGCCATGATTCACTGCATGCGCGTGTTAGTCAATGATGGGCAGAGCCCATACTATCATAACCCGGGGCTGACCCGGCATTCGGAAGTGAGCCGTGCCCGTGGGCCCAGGGCCCAACTCGGCCCAACTAATTGCCGTGTAAACACATGGACCCGGATTCGGCCCGGGTCCCATAACGTCGTGTAAACAGGGCTTAAGTATAACTAGAGTCAGTGGAAGCTGATTCAGATTGGTCGGGCCTAACGCCAGTTAATGACTAGTTTTTATTATTTGTGTCCTTACAGTTTTACAGTGGCATCATATGTTACTTCAGACGCATCCAAATAATGACAATCTGTGTTCTGAACTCATCTGCTACAGATGTCATTAACAACTCATCTGTGTAATTTTGTGGACACCAATTAGCTACAAATGATTAAGCCTATCTTGTTTCATAGTACTCCTTAAATACTGTAATACAGGTGGTTGATGGCATTACTAAAATAAGCTGTAGTACTGATACAACTTCCACTAACAAACCGCTTCCTTTCATGTGAAGTCAATTTCAGAATGTAGTTCTTGATATCAGAAACTGTGATATTTGTACTAGGGTCCTGTATAGGCATGCTCTGTACACTTTGATAGTGTAGTTTGAGTTGCATGTGACGTGTAGATCATCTTGGTAGAATGAAGTAGTAAACATCAGAGATTCTTTACAGTTCTTCACTTTGACAGAATCTAATCAGAAGGTCTTCCAAGTTGCGATACGTAGTAAAGCCTGGCTGCTCAAATCTGTTTTGAATTGAATGGACAATCAGGTTTAGAGCTTCATAGTATTGCAAGCGATAGTACAGCTTGCGAGAATCACAATATTCAGGCTCAGTATCACCCCCATCAAGATGATGTGGCATTGTTCATTTTCTGGGTAACACCCTCAGGTCATTTCTAATCTTGAGATTTTTTCCAGAAGTTATCAAAATGTCAGTTTGGATATCTAACTGTCATTTCGTAGTGACTGCAATGTTGCAAAAATCATTGAAGCTATCGTAAAACCAGAAATTTGTCCGACACTAAAGTTGTGCGAATTTGCCCAAACGAGCACCTTAAAAATGTTATGCAGCTTTATTTGTGCGATATCAATACAGCTTGAATATTTACTCAAGTTGACTGGTAACAGTTTTATATTGACCAACCAATAATCACCATAACAACAACTAAAACAAGAAAGAAGGTCTCAGCGTACAGACGTTTGCTGCCTGTTCAACTTTATTTCTAGGTGTGGGGAGAAAAATGCGTTTGTCTTTAATTGGTGTTGAGTGATTAAAATAGTCTGGGATCATACAGTGGAAAATGGCAAGATACAGATGGAATGAATTAATACGCATGCACAAGTTTATGCACCTTGCAAATTCAATTTGTGCAATGACATTTTGGTAACACAATTTGCACAATTCTAAATCATCACATGAATTTCTGGTTTTACGGTATTTGCTGGCTTTCAGAAGTTGACAACTTTGGAGACTGTAAGATTTTGCTCTTTCAGGTTATCAGTGTGTTGCAAAATTAGTTCCCCTAGAGCCACACCAAACAAGTACTTGTACATCTGAAAATGGCACTGAACGCCAATGATTCGTCGCTTTATTACAGGATCAGACACTTGATCTTTACAAATATCTCAAACTTGTCTCAAAACGCAATAGTTATCAATGACTGACTTCAGAGTATTTGCTTTCACTGTCTATCTGTAGTTGGGCTCAGTACCCTGAAACCTGTATCTGTACATTAAAAGTACCCTGCGGTATATTTCTGTAACTTTTCTTCAACTTCTGAAGAGTACATACAGACTGTACTATTTTATTTGGGACAGTAGTTCACAAGTGTAGAAATCTCAGTTCTACATGGTGGTGTCCAATGCATCCTTCATCATCTTGCACTGTTTAATTGAGTCCCCAGCTGCCATGTTGAAAGCATGCCCATAAGAGTGGGTGAAAAGAGCTCGAGGCTCTTCCTTTATCAGAGAAAACTTTTGTAACACTGTTTCTCACACTGGCCATGTTGGGTGTCATCATAGCACTGGCCTTGACACTGCCATAGTGACAGGTTCAGACGAAGCAGAATTTCTTTCACAACGTGCAATATACATGTACAGTTATAGTAAAGGCAGAAATATCATCTATTTGTTATAGGCCAATTGTATCGTCTTGTGGTTGAAGCTGGTCATTAATTCAGCAAATGCAGACTACCAGCTGCTCCCTGTTTGATGTATCTGTGCATTCATTAAAGAAAAAAATTTCAGTACCAATCTGCACGAAGAAACATTTACTGTATAAGGTGAAACATTGGCGGTAATTTATTTTGGCGGTGTGCTAAGAAATTGATAGAAAAAGCATATTGGCAGATTTTATTTTGGCAGTTGGACATTCTTGTTTGACAATTGAATTATGTACGATATTCCCCACCCACCTAGTCAAGTGATTGAGTCATGGAGGAGTTTGCGATTGAACAGGTGCATTCGTGGCCAGCACATTTCCCTAACTTACTGGTCTCCAACTTTGTATTTGAAGAATTGCTATGTCATCGCAAAGAACGTGACTCGAATGACTGTTCCTGTTTCATCGATAGCTTCACGGCCTCAAGTTTAATCTCCCTGCTAGACAGGGTATAGGCACAACAGACGGCAAGCAGGAATTACCATCTTGTGGCTTTATCCTCGTGGCTTTATCCTCGTGACGTATACAGCCACGTGGGTGATGACGTCAAATTGATGGCGGATTTTATATTGGCACTTGCTGAAAAATCCAACAATCCGCCAAATTAAATTTCCTGCCAATATTTCATGTTATACGGTACCCTATATGTAGAGATTGCCCAGGTTTGTGTGCGTTTGTGGTTTTTTTTATAAACCTTGTCTTGCTACGAACTGCATGTTGGATAGAACTTTCAGTAAGCACTCTCGGCTGTCTCTCTTCTGATCTGCCATCTGTTTTGACAACATCTAACTGTCATAGGGCAATTTGCATCGCCTCTTCATGGCACAGTGTAGATTCTTGATTCTTGAACAGAACAGTAGCCTCTTTCCAGTTAGTGTCCCCTTGACACAAATGCCGAGCCTCCCTTTCTATGACTCCAGTCTATTTTCTTTGACTTCGGTGCTACACACACACACACACACACACACACACACACACACACACACACACTTGCACACACGCACGTACATGCACACATGCACAAACACACACACACACACACACACACACACACACACACACACACACACACACACACACACACACACTTGCACACACACACACACACACTTGCACACACACGCACGTACATGCACACATGTACAAACACACACACACACACACACACACACACACACACACACACACACACACACACACACACACACACACACACACACACATGGCCGAGGACTGCATCATCCCCAGTTGAATAATGAAGGCCAATTCCATTTCTGAAACCAGTTGGACTGCCAGGATCGACTCACCACTACTTTCATATTGAATGAATGCTTTGGAAACGTGATGTCAGAGTGAGTGTGCTAGGGTGTTTCAGGTACCTCCGCTAGCAATCATAGGGCTTCAGCCGTGATACGTAGAATCATGTGCTCATTATCTCAGGAGTTACACAGGTGAAAGCATTTACAACATGTTGCATTTTATTTGCTCTTATCTAGCAGGTGATGTCCACAAGCCTGGTATCTTGTTAGCAGTTTACAAGTAGTGGATTGACTCTTCATAGTAGGAAGTCATTTTGCATGATCGGTGTGTTTTTATAGGTTTGCAGAGGAAACTACTTTAATGAGTATGTATGCAAATGTTTGGAAAGCCACTTCTGAGCAAGTGCAACGAATGTTGTTTTGCACCAGGTTTTAACCAAATCATGCAATCAACTTGTCAGTCACTTCAAGTAGAATTAGGTTCTACAGAATGTTAGAGAGATTTACACATATCTCAAAATCGGTTGGAAATATGTGCTATCTGATTTTGGTATATTTTCAGGGTGTACTTCAGCTCAATTGGTTAGAGAGTCGTCCAATAGAGTGTGTACATCCAGGACCTTGCAGGGTTGCAAGTTCAAGTCACAAACAAGGCATAGTTTCCTTGGGCAAGAAACTCATACACAATTGCCTCTCTCAACTCAGGGAGTATAAATGAGTACCTGGTCATTGACTGGGGACGTAAGCAACCATCGGCTGTGACATGACATCAGCCAATGAGGTCCAGCTAAGATTTCAGGTGCTCACACCACAGTTAGCTTCACAAGCCGGTGCTCCTGTGAGTACCTGACCCGGCTGCAGGAGATTGCTAGTGCAGGCCCAGGGTTTCCTGAGTAGTGCACAGGAGCTCCTAATGTTTAGGTTTTAGTTTAGTGAAGTTCAGAAAGATCTTGCCATAGGATTGAAAGTATAACAAAAAACTTCCATAAACTAACAACACGATCTTCCTCTAAAGCATCTTGGAAAGCTTGAATAGTCAAGTCCATTGACAAAAGACTGGATGCATAGTGAAGAACACGATCTGGCTGCTGTTGGAAAGCATCGTGCACTTCTACACTTGCCTGCATTTCGAATCTTCATGGCTTTTACGGTGACGTTTTAAATCCACTCCATTGCAACGATATGTCTTGAGACATCCAGGGTAGCCACAGGAGAAAGACTGTTGAGTTTGTGCATGGAGTAACACTAGCACTACCAGTCATTTGCGTGACAATTGGAAAGACATGTCTGTGTACCAGAGCCCTGCATTGCTTCTTTATGTAGCTTTCCATTTCTTTTTCCCGCTGATCTTGTGCTGCTGTTGAATGAAATGCATGTTCCTGAGACAAATTATACAAAGCAGAACTATATAAACCCACAATCTTGTTGAACTAATGATTATATTATATACCATACGATGACTGTCCATAGAAGGCATTTTGAAATGATCTAGTGCTGCTGCAATGACATGCACCCGTGTCACTATGTTCAGGAACTCTTCAGAAGGACTAAAATTTCCTTTCACGTTACCTTTGACATTTCGTCTTTGAATGTAATTTCTCAGCTGATGCAGAGTTCCAGTATCAGACTCGGAATCTGATCGATAAAATCTCATCCAAGCTACCTGTACATACATTATTTATGGTCTTAATAGTCTGACAACATGCAAAATGGAAATAAATGATTACCTGTAGCATGCACTGAAGAGCATGCCAATCTTCTATAAAAGGTACCAGACCATGAAGTTGTCCATGTTCAGTCCTGGCATTTAGCTGAAGTGCTTTTGCACTTCGAGTCCTTTCGGCAGTTAGTTGATCACCACCAAACAGTACTTGCTCAGCAATTCCTTTCTGGTCCATTGTTGTTGGCACGTACTGATTGAAGTGGCCCAAGATGTCCACCATATCTTCATTGTGTTGCTCGTTCTTAAACAGCAGTCCTAGTGGTACCTAGCAAATGGTCATAGACAATGAAATAATTTAAACTCCGACAGCAATATGCACAGTTGAATCAGCATACTATCTCAGATTTCTGCTTCATATACTTAGAGTTGGTATGTGGAATGTGGTCCGGAAAGAACTTTTCAAATGGCTTGAAGTACAGTGTAGCTAACATTGCAGCACAGTATTCTTCCCAAGTGAACAGCCAAATCTTCTTGAAGCCGTTGGTTCTCGTTAGGTGACAAAAGGTATGCAGTGTTTGGAAGTTCGTGAATGGATGGCAAGATAGGTGTGTCATTAGCCAAGTGGTAACTTGGAAATCGAAAAAAGTTAGCGTATGCATGAAAATAGTGCTTCTGTTAATTCTGATGTGTCTCAGTCATATGACGAACGTTTGTTTGAAAGTCAAGGTTGTCACCGACAATCTTGAAACCTTGTGGACAATCAAGAGTCTTCCCTGCAAGATTATTAACGTAAGATGACATGATTACAGAAGCAATGGTGAACATGCATGCATGCAGTAAGACAACTTTTCTTACCCTGATTGAAGCACCAATTCCTAATTTTGCACTGTTCATCTCGTATGCAATGGTCATAGTTTTCAATCAGTCTATCAACGACAGCCAGAGTTTGTGTCTTGGAAAGGCACATTCCTAAAAATGATTCAATCTGTTAAATGTCTACAAAGAAAATGTGTCAGCATATGACTATTGTCAGTAGCAATCGCTATTAATTGGTACCTACCATTCTGTTTGCGTGACCTCTGTACAGAACTATACTGTTGATGGCTGCTGATGTTGCAAAGTGATCACTTCGTTGTTTCAGTAGACAAAAGGCTGCAAAGCTATTTACAGCTGCTGACCTCTCACTCTTGTCTGCATATCTACTTGCACGATTTGGTTGAGATATAGCTCCCAAGCAAGACATCATAATTGGATATCTCTTGAGGAGCTCAGCAGTCATATCTTGATATGAAAATTCAATGACTGCTTTTGCATCTGTACCATGTAATATGCCTGAGGCAGTCAAATCTTGACATTCACAATGAATGTGCAAACAAATTTGATTGAGCAGCTTTCTACTAATCTCATCATGAGACATGGCAAATGCAGGAAATCCTGTGTAATCTCCGTATGCCAGCTTCTTGGTCAAACCCCTCAGTGAATCTGGTATCAGTTTCGTTACTGTCCTATCTTTGTGTATTACAACCTCTACCATTCCCTTTTGCTACTTTTGCGATCTTCACTGGGATGAACAGAGAAGATTGAATGAGCTGTATGGTTTGTAGGGGTAATTTTATGTGGAGAATGATTGCCAAAGGTTGTGGGCTGTGTAGATGTCCAAGGTACCAGAAACATAGGACTTGCAAAGGATGCTGTTGCTGATGCTGGTGGGTTTAATGTAGTCTGATGTTCTTGCTTGTCATAGTGATTGTCAGTTGCAAAAGACAGACTTCGAGCACAATCTTTTCGTTTTGTAGAAGTCACCGGTGGTCTTTTTTGTGTTTGCAACTGTGATGAAGATTCTTGCTTTCTTCCTCGCTTGACTCGAACGTTTGAAGACATAACATTCTAGTGGGTTCTTTGCTGCATCTCTTTCAATACTTCCTGAATTTTCTTGTACTCAAAGTAGTAGTTATTGTAAGCACAAACTAGCTCATAGCAAGAGAAACAAATGAAATCTGAAATTTCTTGAGAGTATTCAAGTGATTCATTGAGAACAACAGCACATGATTCAGCCACATCAGGTAAAGCAAATGGACCACAAACTACAAAGCATTGTTCCAACTGATCGACAACTGTAGAACAAATCCGACAACAAGAAATGAAGACTGATTCGATGACTTTTATAGGAGTAGAATCCATTGTAGGTACTCTGATAGCGATAAAAACTCTCTAGTAGCGCACTTGCTGTATATCTAAGATCGACTTATGGCTCCTACTTATATAATAGGCGTGCAGAGATTCTTATTTCATCATGTAAGTTTCACCTCGTGATTCATAACTGCAAAACTTCCTGGGTCTGGTGAGTCTGGTGATTTAGTACAGGGTCAACTCGTGTATGATTGTCATCACGTACCTTTTAGCCTGCGAGTCATAACTGCGCTAACCATAACAACTTCCTTGGTCTAGGGGCTATGGACCGCTAAAGTAGGGTCAACTCTTACCACCAACACAACGTACGTCACATTGACTATTTGAACAGCATTCGTATCTGCGCTAGCTTGCCATCTCAATCTCAGGCTCCTAGTACCCTTGTATAAAGAAATGACCTACTGTTACTTTTCGATCTCCTCAGTCTCTGTACTGTACCCTTCTAGTAGTGACCTACATGATCTGCTACACTCTACGGTGAAACAATGCGCATGCACAACGTATGACGTCTCAGCTTCACAGCGTGTCGAGTGACATAAGAGCTAGCCATCGCCTGAGGCAGGCATGCGCTATGCTTGCTAAAGAGGCAACGTCAAGCGTTAGTCACTCCTTTTCCGTTCCCAATTATCTGCTGGATTTGAACAGACCCTCTTCTGCATGCAGGCTCCGCCCCCTCTTCACTCCTCATGCGCGCGTTAAGAGGGGCTGTGGAAGAGACCAACTGCCTGCCTGCTTCGTATCATTGAAGAGTTAGTGATTGTTGTTGGTCAAGTTGGTGCTCTCATACTGTACTCGCTTGACTATTACTCCAGAGCTCAAGTACCTGTTTGGTAGATTTGTGCCTGCACAAATAAATGCTGACATTCTTCAACTTGCAAATGCCTGTCAAGGCTTTGATGATTCTGATACCATAAAAGAATAGGTTTCTATATTTTACGTATACTGGCCGTGGTCCAAAGTTCCACTAGTGTAGAAACATGCTGTTTAAGTTAAAGGATCAATCACTTCAGCCAATTAACAACCTTAGGCACAAATTATTGACAAAGGCCCCGTCCCATACTTGATCATTGAATCAGGCCAACCATGGGGGTGGGATAATAATCAAGCGAGTAGGATATAGTTAGTCTGTATGTTCACAAATCTGGCTGCCTATTTATCTCATGTCTCCCACTCTGCTAGCCTGAGCAGATCATTGTATGTATATGCTATAGCAAACTTCGAATGTGCAAGATGTCCATATCTGCCCCAGACCCCAGCTGACATAGACAACTTTTGAGGATTTTCTGCATATAACCAAATGGCTATCAAAACAAAGCAAACACACAATACAGTAGCATCTAGTTTCTCTCACCACAAGACTCAATACAGTAGCCAACTGTAAGAACCACTTGCAACCGAAACTGCTCATCTATGTCAAGACTTAGAAATTTGATCAAAAGTGGAATGACCTGTAGATCAGTCACAGACTGGCAGCTCCTCTCTAATCACACAGTAAGTGAATCAAGCATTCCAGACCTGCCACCAAACTGAGACGTGCCTGGTTACGTTCTAAAAATAAAACACAAACCATAGCCAACAAAACCGTGTTATAGTGCATAAATTGTGATTATCAACCAAATTAATACACACTGCAACTAAAAGATTTCTTTGTAAACATTACTGCACATCACATCATGACATAGTGTGTGAAACCACTATAGGTTTTCAATTAAATGGTGTATGTAAAGTGGTCATCACGTTGTCATTTGAAGACTAACTAAGTTCATGTGACAACCAATTATAGCAGCGAGGTTGCCATCCTGACCACTCAATTAAGTCACTCAAGTTATGGTGGACCCATTAAATTTTTGTTTTTATGCTGTAGAGTAGAATAGTGAAATTGATCAGGTCAGACTGAGGTCTGAACTCTTGGGATTTTGTTTACTTGCCAGAACAATCAGTATCATTATTTGATATTTATGAAATATATGTAAAAGTTATAAACTCCTTAATGACTGGAAACTTTGTGAGGTTGACAAGATTACAACTACTTCTGCCATAAAATTTCGAACACTGATATACCATTAGTATTACACCATATTAATTTCTTCAAATAATTCTCCATTCTCAATTGCATCTCCACTCGTATAATTCCTCTGCATCATACCACTTTGATGATAGAATTTCCTCTCCCAAATAAATGGCTCTCCCAAATACTTACCCCTCTCAGTAATGGTACGAGAGCAATTGTGACAGAACCACATTCGCTGTTGTTACTTTCTGCAAGGACATGTTTGCACCATTGCATTATGCTACCATGTGAGTGAAATGGAGCAAGATCACACTGCCTAGTTTCGCGTAGCCAGACCCTTTTCCCGCGTCATACTTCTGCGAAAATAGAATCTGGCACGGTTGCTTTGAGCTTTGAAGTCATCGTATTGCCGCTCGTACGATAAACAGACAACAAAAATGGGATGAGTATGGCACTACTCAGTACTTAGTGGTTACTTAAATCTCTTATCTACACTGGCTGTCTTCTTGCGCATTGTGTTGTCGTGTGAGCGACGCAGTCAAATGTGTAACTTCTACGTGTACTTGCACAGCACTCGGGGTGTCAACAACAGTGACAGCAAGAATCGAACGTCTTTACAATGGAACGTCTATTATTTCCATGGCCACTGACTACACAATGAGCGTGCTCTGCATGTTTCTGGGTAGATCTCTAGCTAGCACGAGACAACAAAACAAGAGCATAAGAACACACAACAGCTCGGAAATATAGGGCAACTGATCGACACTAGTAATTAAGTTACAGTACGTCTAGGCTGTTCTCCACGCCGCGAGTGCTGTTTAAGTACACATAAAAGACACATTCGCTGAGACATGACTGTGTCGCTCACACAACAATACAATTCGCAAGAAGATGAAGACAAGGAAATTCCAGCCAGTGTAGATAAGAGATAAGTAACCACTAAGTACTGAGCAGTGCCATGCTCATCCAGTCTTTAGTTGTCCGTTTATCATACAAGCGGCAACAAGAAGAATTCAAAGCAACCGCGCAAGACACTATTTTTGCAGAAGTATGGCACGGGAAAGGGTCTGGCTATGCGAGACTACACAATGCCCTCCAAGAAAGAGACACTTCACATCTAGCAGTGTGTCATGAGAATGCCATACAAAACAATATTTCCCTCACTCAAATAATCTCCTCTCTCGACTAATTTCCCTACTGCCAGAGACATGAAAGAATTACCATTCTTCGCCAAGTAGATATTCAGAGAAATACAGTGTATAAACAGTGGATTTGCACTGTAATTGAATCAATCATTCTCTAGTATATACAGATATCAAATTGTCTGTCTATGTGTGTGTGTGTTCGCAATTTGTGGCCAAGTCTTTGTCCGTTCACAACCGAAATCGGCATGCACACTCAGGATATAAAGGGGAAGGTTTGCATACATAATTTCAAAAAAATTGCATAGGGTCCCTTCTAGAGGGGTCAACTGCTGTGTAAAATTTCTCGACAACGTAAACGTTACACATTCAAGTCCATTTGAGCACACGCCCACACCAACACTGTAAGTGTCGTCGTCCTTCGCAAACCTTCGAGCAATCAAATAGTTGTTGCCGATAGAACTTACTGTTCTAGCGTTTCGTTTCTCTCCAATGCTGGTTGCATTTGCACCAAATCCAACCTACATGTTTTCTGTACCAAGCACTACGCGGGGAATTTGTCGATTTCTATTGAAAAAGGCGCAAAGAGCAAGATTCAAATTCATTCAGAACATTCTAGACCTCGCAACAATGATTGCATGCGACGTGTCCACAACACGCTCAGACTGTGTCTTACTGCAGAACGCTACAGTATCTTGCACATACGAAGAACAGGGCATGGATCTAGTAGGTAATATCAAAGGGTAACTGCAACGCAAAATCAAAAAATTCTTTTATGTTGGAAATTCATAGCTGTAGTTGCATACATGACAGGAAAAATAGTTTTAGATTCTTAAGTTAAGTCTTCGCTGAGATATACAGTAAGTCAAAGTAGCTTCCGGTTCTTCAAGTTCCGATACCAGGCGTGGTGCAGTGTACATGTCACAGAGAGGAGACTCCATGCTAGCTTACAATGTCAACAAAAGGAGTCTATGGCGAAAGAATGGTTCTGTGTTGCATGGCTGCAGGATGCACCAATTCGTGCAAGTGATACGCAAGTGTGTTTCGATTTCCAAATGTTCCCAAGCTAAGAGTGGGAATTGCAAATAAAGAGGAAAATAATTATTGCAGAGACGTTTGTGTCGTCCAGGCGACTACTACTGAATATGACGAGTCCTACTGCGTGGACAGGAGTCTGTAGTAGCCATTTTAGCCTGATTGCTTCGAGATACGTACAGCCAGGTCTCTAGATTCAAGAACTTGGTCTGGGTTGTAGAGCGAAATTGAGGCCACAATTTTCCATTTACCTGCCTCCACACTTCAAGATCGCAGCACTGTGGAACCTTGGCTAATGAAAAGGAGAGCCGCATTTGAGAAGCGGGGAAAAAAGAGAGTAAGAAAGACTCTCGTGCAGGACTACAACAACTGCAAATGGCTAGGAGAGGTGAGACTCTTGATGACTATATGTAGACTTGCGTCTAGGTGCTTGAACATCATGTGTAGTGAATGCAGTCGTATGCATTACAGTATACTGTACAGTGAAGTCAGCCCTTGTGTCAATGTGAAGTCGACATGAACTTCAACTCATCTTGTTCTCTTTCTCACAGCAATAGCAAGAGCTTTGCATGAACTCACCAGTACACTGTGCCACTATTGTCACTAGAATTCAACATTATTATTGTGTCAATGTTTGAGAGAACCTCAAATACATTTTGACAGCACACACACTCCACATGAGTATGTATCCATCATCTTACAATGACCACACTAGTGGTTGTCCTTACCTGGATTTGCATCAATTACGTTTGCTACTCCTACTTCTACTTGTGATGGTGACAGGCTATCGAGTAGCCTGTCCTCTTCCCCTTCTCGTCCCCTTCCAAGGCAGCAGACGATCTCAGAGCTTCAGAGACACTGTCGCTGAGCTCGAACCTGTGTGGTCTAATCGCTAAAAAGGCTCCCAGCAGACCTTCCTCATCCTGCGATTCATGTGATGACAGAACGTTATCACCACGTAAAAACCACCAGAGGGCTCTTCAGAAGAATACCTGTTGCTGCCGTCGCCTCTACCCTAGCAGGGTTGCCTTGGATATGAAAATGTAGTCATTTTCACAGGCTGCTGACTATACAGACGCACACATGTCTCCCCTCTGTGACATGTACACTACACCACCCTGTTACCGGAACTTGACGAAAGCAATTTTGACTTGCTATTTCTCAGCAAAGACTTCACTTAAAAGTCTAAAACTATTTTCCTGTCATGTATGCAACTAGAACTATCGATTTACAACATAAGAGTTTTTGATTCTTGCATTGCAGTTACCCTTTAACTATATGCTAGGTTAGGCAGTAACTAGTCACTAATACAATTGCCTAAGTCTACAACTGTCTTACCATTAGAGCTGCAACACGCAGCTAGAAATGATGCAGAATGGCTAATCGACGACTTGCTGTAAGGGCCTGATTGGCTTAGAACAGCTACTACAGCCGGAAACGCTTGAGAATTTTCTGGTTTTCTTCTAAATGTAGAGCAAAATACATTTTACTCAAAACTTTGCTGACTCACAAAACGACATGACTACCATTGTAAGGATTGCTCATAGTTAGTCAATGCAGCCATTACACCATCCCATAACCTCTGACCGGACTTGTTTCTTTCATCGTGCAGCACCACATTTGACGACATATGTCTACACAATATTAGAACAGCTTGTCAAACATAATGGAAAATGACCAGTAAAATTAGGGAAGATAAAAACAACAATCCACATTAATCGAAATACAGTTACAAATTAGAAGTACATGTAGATACTCCATATCAAAAACTATGAAGTCCTGCAAGATGGCCAGTAATATAGAAAGCATTGCTTTGTCTATTCACATCTCTCCACATGGCCACCACTGATAACTCAATACATTACTGTATTAACTATTAACTCTAAAGTCATTGAACACATGCTCTGTTTCCTATTTGCTAGTACTGTGCACACAGCACATCATAATAACTCATGAATCGCCACCTAAATCACCATGCAATGAGCATAAAATACTTGAACAGAATTATGTTTCATAAGCTACAGTAATAGCTTACAAACAATCCAAGACACGTCAGCTTTGCATTGACAGTTAGTCATTTCACATGTCTTTGTTTATATTCTCAACAAGATTCTCTGCCTGTCATAGTCAGACATCCGAGTTTGACATTAAGCTACAGATGTGCTAGATAAATGTACTTACTGTGTCTTGTAAACTTTGTACACTAGGAAGTGTGAAATATGTTAAAATGACGCAGAGAAAAGCACACCTCTTATACCCCGTTTACCCGAGCACGCATAGCAAGCCAAGCTGAGCCGAGCCACGCAAGCTCAGTATTCCAGCCAGGGTTTACACGACACATTCTGTAGAAGGAAGCCAATGTGTGTCACTAACGTGCGTTAGTTACCTGAGCTTGACATAGCTCGCATTAGCTCAGGGTTGAAGCCAAGCTGCTCGCGATTTTCTCTATGGCTTTACAATATTCATATCAAGAATGCATAAAACATATACGAGACGTCGAAGGTCTATCCCAGGCAACTGCTGTGTGCATGCAGCATCGGAGTTCAAAGCTAAACTTCTTGCTCATCTCGGTCGCTCCATAATTGGATAAGACACAGAGTCTCAGTCTCGCTCCATGCGGCAGAATGGAGTCTAGCTATGTGAGACTGCTGAATAAGCAAGCACGGCTTGTTTCCAGTACGCTATGAGTATATAACACGATGTACTTGACCCGAGCTAGCCTGGGCTGGTGCGTTCTGACTTGGCTCGAAATACCGAGTCCTGCTGGCACGTTACAGTGTATATTAGGTAGTGGGAGTGGTTTGAAACTTAATTAATTAATGTGTAACAGCATGCTGTTTAAGTTAAGTTAATAAATTAATCACATCATCAATTGACTACTATAAGTGTCAATTTTTTAGAAAGACTCCATCCCATATTGACATTTGTCTGTGGCCAAGCATTGCAGGTGGGGTAATAATCAAGCAAGGACAGTAGTGTATACAAGAGTAGCATCTCTTGTTTGTACAAAACAGGTTGTATGCAAAACCCTACACGATAATATGAGAATACTATATGTCAAATACTTGTTCTCCATCACCTCTCCTAAATTTAGTGCAACATATCTGCAACAGTTAAATGCCACTACAGTAACAATACCTAGCCTCGAACTTCTAGAATAGAGAGGGCGCAAAGCACGCGAACTCTAGTCTGGACCAAGTCGATACTAAATGACTTCGGAAATAGCCTTCTAAGCCAATCAGCTCCTTACAGCCGGAATGTCGGTTGTAAATTCTGATTGGCTTAGCAATAATTGGTTATGCTAAGTGCACTAATGCTGATTGTATGCGTGTGAAATCCTCATGGGCGGCTAAGTGCACGCCAGAACAATGACTAGACTCTGCACGCACACATCGTAGTTTTAGTTTCAGCTTCAGTTCTTCGATATTTCAAGCTTGCGGTGACAGGACATGCACAGCAGCGTCGCTAGATCATCACCTTTGACAACTGGTTGAGCAGCAGTCTCGCTATAGCTAGTCGAGCGGTTAGACTAGCTAGCGGTCTGCCGAAGAATCAGAGTCGTCGTTTCATGCCATCCACCAAGATATCGCCGCAAACACGGCAGACGTCTCTTCTTTGTTTGTGAGATCTCATGGCATTTACAAATGATGTATTGATCTAGGTAAAACGATCCTACACTGTTAGACACCATTTAGCATCGCCATTGATAAATACTTCCGAAATCATTTTAGTATCGACTTGGTCCAGACTAGAGTACTTGCGCTTCGCGCGCTCTCTGGTCTGGAAATTCAAGGCTACAATTGACCTTGCAATATCAATAACAGATTTCAATATTCCGCTGTCTCTGGCCTGTGTTTGTCCCAAATCTGTAAAAAAATGCGACAAGACATAGCCAAAGCTCAGCTACACACTATGTGTTTAATGTCTTCTTACTGTTCTTTGCTACTGTCACTCCAACAAGGTATGCAGCAGTAGTGCAAAAGTCTGCCGACCAGTTCTCACCACAAAGTAGACCTTCTTCGAATCGAAATAATTTGGAACTACACAATTCCGACTGAGAACAACCTTGACAAACAAGAGAATGTTTAGCCACAAGTAATAGCACATATTTACCATTTTCAACTAACAAATCTGAATATCTCTATATAACTGCACGTGACACCCTGACTAATGAACAAACAAACAAAGACACAAAGATAGAGAAGTAGATAAACAGACAGACAAATAAACAAACAAACAAACAGACTGAGACACAGATAGACAGACAGATAAATGAATAGACAGACAGAGATGGAGACAGACAGGCAAACAATTAGACAGACAGACACCGATAATCAGACATACATATTACATAAAGACACACAAACAAAGAAACAGATAAACAGACAGACAAAGAAACAGACTAGTGCTGCATAAACAAAAATATCCACATATATAAAACAAAGTACACACGCCATTGTTCAAATATTCACTACAGTGAAACTGGGAATATTCGAAAGTTATACAGTAATGCACTGCAACACTGCTCTTGTCTGTGTCTTAAACACAATATGTTTCATTTAATTCAATATAGACATGTTCAACAATCAAGGATGTTGTTTTTCGCATTGCAGGCATGCTACCGTTGGCTCAACCACACAGTTAGGTCTGCCAAACACGTGACCAATTATATAGCTAACTGAAATGCATTTGATTTACGTGTTCCTATCATTCTGCAATAGAGAGAATAATCATTCCAAATGAATGCTTTCGACTTTCCAGAATAAAGAGTACGTCTCATTTCTGTGTGGACAATTGTGTCGTGTTTTGAATTGTTCATAATGCAAAATCCTCCTGAGTTAGATAATATCAATTTAGAAACATTACTGCATCAGCGCCACACTGTGAAGGAGTGCACCACGCTTAGAAACAGTAGATAGGAGTCATCGCTAAGAAGGGCTTACTAGCGATCGAAGTTGATTTCCTTGCCAGGGCACTTAAACATATGTTATGCGCAATAGCTATAATGCAGTCTAATTCCGTGAGATCGGCTCCAGTAAGCATGTCTGACTGTACAGCAGACTGCATGCGTCGTGGACCCGCCCATCCCACCACGCTCCCAAAAATCTCTAGCGAGAACCCGGCTAAATGGTCACACCAATTTGATAGGAAATACTGTATTGATCATAAGTGGTTTGAAATTGAAATAAAACTAACAGTCTATTCTTTTTAAAGATACCTCCAGTACAGTAAACTGGTCAACAAAGTGGTTTGGGCGTAGTAGTAAACTCAGATTCCAGAATGCAAACAAACTAATGATTATCCCTATTCTTAGTACTTCAAAATGGTCGGAAGAGGCAATAATACACCTCTGTAGTTGTCAGATCTTGAGATGTACTAGAGATAAGTGCATTCCAATGTAGAAAGACTTTCTCTTTCATTAACTTCCCAATAGCTTTGCTGAGAAAAACCAGATATCATAAACTGATAAGTATGTCATCTTACTGTTGCTGTCAGTAGCACATCCCAGAGTGAACATAATGATTCTCTGCATGGAGCAGTCAACAGACTCAAAGAGCAACTCCAACAAGATGTGAAGACCACCATGATCCAGGAAGAAAC
The DNA here is from genome assembly GCF_963422355.1 of Corticium candelabrum. Lineage (NCBI taxonomy): Eukaryota > Metazoa > Porifera > Homoscleromorpha > Homosclerophorida > Plakinidae > Corticium > Corticium candelabrum. The sequence continues at coordinate 1,981,903 of NC_085103.1, forward strand.
CTCTGGCCTTTTCTACATAAAGAAATTACATTTGGTACACATAATCTTGACACAAAATAATAGAAAATATAAATATGATTCCAAATTCAATTCTATAGTTTAAATGGAAAGTTTAGTGCATTTCTCTAATACAAAATTCAGCCAGATGCTGAGAGTTAGAGCGACAGGTTTGTAGTTCACTGTTAACATGAGCAGTAAGCCTCACCGAAAAATAATTGTCAACTTCATGTAACCTGACCAACTGTGATGTTGGTCAGTTGTTAACTAGTATTACACACAGACACACAGACACAGACACAGACCACACACACAGCCTATAACAGCTTTCCTTTCACATCCATTGTTCGTAGTTCCTGTGACATTCTCAGACAGATGCCATAGGGAGCTGCATCTAAGTGCATGTGTTTCACTCTGCTGTACTTAAACAGCATGCTGATACTGTACTACCGAAAATGCATACAGGGCTCGTGAGTTATATAAGTTCTTCAATGTCTTGCCATCTGTGATTAATAACAGAGTACCTGGGGTTGTTATCAGCAAAATGTCTACACCTGGCAATAACAAAAAGAGGACCCAGTAAGACAGAATCTATAAGCACTGAGTATGCCAATTTTCTGAAGTTGTTTCAGTAGACTAAGGTGTGGTTTTGTGTATGGTCTTGTGTAAGCCACTAGTATACATTGGGCATACATACGTCCAAGATAATAAAATTAACAATGTTGAGTGTATTAAGATATCGAAGTTTCAGAAATCTGTCAAATACACAAAAATTGCAACAGCACATTCTAGGCACACATCTTTGTCTTTTCCATTCTCCTAGAAAAAATCAAAGTTGCACACTCTCTCCTAGATGTTTCTTTACTTCTACCCCTTCTTCTGAAAATGTTGGAAAAGTCACAACACCTATTCTAGCTTGTCCAGCTAAAAGATAAAAGAGCAGATGAGAAGAAGTGACGTTAGACCATTCTCATGTAATTGAGAGCGATAGTAGGTAAAGTGCAATATCAACTTTCCCCACCTCATTTTGTTATACAACAGCTACCATTTTAGAGGCTATCTCTATATTTCAATGATTGCTCAAGTTCTGCTGGATTCCCTTCTGATTGTTTCCTTATTTGAATCTTCTGATGCAACTGCGCATGATCCAGCTCTCTACCATTGTCTGATGCCTCAATTCCAAAAGACAAAAATTGAAAGAGAAACATCATAATGCTTTCCAGATGTTTTATTTACAGTCTTGTATGGCTTTCAACTCAACAATCAATGGAACTGGTTATAGTGAAAAAGGCACCATATCTCTAGAAATACCAAAGAAAGCCGACTGTCCGACCGTATGTTTTGCGACATGATATCCAAAGTCTATGCGATAGTAAGTTTGTATACTAAGTTTGCACTTAATTAAAACAGGTATACCCTACTAATGTACCTAGAGCAAGTTTGTATAGTACGTTTGTATTTCTCTTCTGTGTTCTGAACTTTCAAAATTATTTGGTGTGTTGAAAAACAACCCGTTGGACTAAAACTTTCTAAACTATTGAGGAGAATAATTCTTACACCGAAACGTAACAGAGAACTGACTTAAACGTACACGTTGACAGCACTGTCTGCATACTCCTCTTCTTTACAAAACTTACCATTGTCAGAGCAAATGGTTACCACCGTCTGAAGTGCTTGTTTCTTCGCTTCTCTAGACGCATGTTGAAGTTTGAGACAATCGAGTAAAAGAGACAAGTCAGACTGCACGTCCACACTCACGTCTGCAAAACAAATACAAAGTTAGACGTCTACCTCGGCAGGAACTAAACCATACACACGAAGTTACCCTTCTCAGAACCTATTATAAACAAACAAAGAAATTCAGGTGAGAGAGAGACAAAATTATCGTTGTTTTGCTCACCATTCAGTCATAATACCGCATTCTTTCCCATTCCATCCGGGTTCTTGACTTTAAGAAGTAAATGCCCGTATACAATGTAGACGTTGCTGTCTAGATTTCAGACTGTCGTGATCGCGATCAAATAGCGCACTTCTAGCCGCGTGAATAATTCAAGTCGCTTAAATCGACGTAAACAGTCGCGAAGACCAGTCTACCTAAATAATTCTAGTTAGAGAAGCACGTGTTTGCATGACTATAGTTCACTAATAATTAATTAAACAAATAATTTGTAATGGAATATCAAACGCGGACTGCAACATGTCTTAGAGGAGAACTCTCACCAAAATCAACAATCTCTCAGATGAAAGCTATCACTTCATGACACAACCCCTAGCAACCGTTTACTACAGACTTCTACCTTAACTAACGGAGAACTAAAGCATTAAAATGTTCCTTGTGGGTGTGTTTAGTACCCGTATGTTTCTTTTCGACCAAATCATTGCTGGTTAGCAGACAAGACCGATACCTGTGCACTTTTCAAGGTAAGGATTGTGAGACATATCGTAGCAAGCTGTGATTTATTGATTAAAAAGCAAACTGGGAACCCAAACTTAACGTGATGTGTTTCTTTTCTATTATTTGTCTAGTACAGTTGTGAAACTTATTTAGGGTAGTGCTGTGTTCCTTTGCTTGGCGGTACGCCTGTTTTGAACTGAAAATGAGTGTGATTTCTCAGTCGCTTAGTCTCTGCTTTAGAAGTTTGTCATGTGGATGAGACGCTACACATGCGGTGAGCCTGGGGAACTGACACTCTTCTAATTAGTCGGCACCCCACTCAGTAACTTGTCATAGTTGTGGTCATGGCAGAGAGTGTGGGTTCTTCATTTGAGCAGATATTGCCATACTTATATACAAACCTGAGGTAGACTCAGACGAGCTTGAAACTCTGAGTGAAGAAGATGATAGTGCATTAGAGACCAAACATCTAGAGGAACCAAATCAGGGCCGTCTAGGCAACACCGACTAGTGTTTATGTGGACATTACAATGCAATGAGTGCCGTCAGGACTGCCTTTGTTGTCAAGAGATGGTCGCTTTGAGACACAAACTAGAGCAGGAGTAACAGACACTGGATTGCATCACTCAGAATTCAGCCTTCTACAGGGTTGTCTTGGAGCGTGAAGTTCTTCGTACAGCCTTAGTGGCAAACAAGGATAGGTTGAGAGAACCTTTGAAGGAACCTTTGCCGAATTCGTATGATGAATTTTATGAACAAGGCTGCACATTTACTGACTGCATTTGGGTTTTTGCAGGGTACTGCGCTTGGCTGCTTACCGCCAGTTTACATGCTGGGTGCATGACCATTTAGGTCGAGCTGTGAGGAAGGTAATACCAGCTTGTGTGGTTTCCTTGATTCGAAGAACATTTCCAGACATCTCCAGAGCGCTCAGGCGTGTACACTGGCTATAAGGAAGCTGATGGTGCATTGCCATTTTGAGTTTTGCATGCAATGTATGTTTACCTAGAGATTGCAATGATGGTTGTCAGTTGTTCTATAAATTTTATTACTGCCTGCCTATAGGTGATTGCACGTGCCCCTTTAGAGGATGCTTTGACAATGTAGAGATTGGCATCATTAGGTAAATGACTTTTATTATACTATTCAACTAAGTTTGACCTGTCATTCTTGTCTTATGCTGCTTGACTACTTGACTTTTATCTGGTTTTTCTACTCTTGCAATATTATCAGGAAGTTCCACATCTGCTTTGCTTGACTTTCTTCCTTTGAGTGGTTTATTTTCTGATTGTCTAAGGCTTACTGCACCTTGCATCAAATCATGGATATAACTATGTTGTTTTTTCTCATAAATTGGTTTAACAACCCATTCTTTCTTAGATTTGGGATGCACCAGTGTGAATCGTTTTTTTGTCTTTCTGTAGCACTGAGAACAGGATGTGCACGTTGATGGAATTTGTATTTTCCTGTCCAGCTATGGATGTTTGCAGTGTGATGTATGATGGAGGTCCACTTCTCACTCAAGAGGCTTGCATCATGGTTGCACGTGGCTGCACTCCACTATAGATGGTTTGTCACTGAGTGAATCCACTTAAATAGAGAACTACATGATTTCTTTGCAGCCTTTTTGCCAACTTATTTGCAATGTTTTTGCCATGTGCCCACATTATACTGATGTTGGATGTTAGGATGCTTTGTTTTCATAAAGTTTTTTTATTTGTGGATGTCTTTCGGTAGTCAAGATGTTGATGTGGAGTCCATTGTCACTAATTTTTTGCAAGCATCTTTGGAGACCAGCCTTTTCCATTGCATGTGAACTTGGAACTTCAGAGCATTGGACAAGTTGGAAATCAATAACAACTCCTGATTTCTCTTCCATGACTGTGTATGAGCCATACTTGTCAGAAACCAACGTCCGTCTCCAGACACTCTCAGAGATTTTCCTTCCATCACTGCAAACACTGTTTCTTGATGAATTGTCCAAGCCTCAGTGACAACAGGGAATAAATAGGCATCTTGAATTCAATAAAACTCAGAACGTGATAAAATTTGCCAATTGAGGTGTTTAGAAAGATGAGAAAATTTATCATAAGTACTGCCAGAAAATAATATGGACGCTGACATAAGAAGATTGCCAGTAGCCATGCCGCTTATGCTTGGTTGTGAAACCCATTTGAAAGTGTTGTCTGCGCAACACTCAGTAATGACTGAAAGGCAGCTGCCAACAACAAACTTGCCTGTGTTCAAAATTGCCTTGCCACATGTAGGACAACGTCAAATTAGCTGATCAAGGCAGCTTTCAAAAACAAAAAGAAACTTTCTTTCATGCATGGCCGAGTGGTTGCTGCTTGTTGATGTGTCCAGTGAGACAGCAGTTGAGTCATCATTTGTTACTTCCTCAAGCGGTGCATGATATTCAGACATAAGAGAGATGTCTTAGATTACAGAGATGTCTTCAAATGAAGACATGGTAGCAGCCGCAGCAGCAGCAGCACCAGCAGCAGCACCAGTGGGAGTGGAGTCTCTTATGGAATAACTGACTTCACCTACTGACTCGTAGATGTCATCATAGTCATATTGTGTCCAAGCATCTGCAGTTTGAGGAACAGCTTTGGATGGCAATGTGGAATGTGGTAGGAAATGATGAGCATGTAGATGTATAACTGGCCTCTGATGGAACTTCTATGTGGGAATGATGGTTGTCATGTTCAATTAAGTTGGTGTTTGTACTTTGTACAATTCTCAATAGAATCAGTTGGTTTGGTTTTTTGTTGATCTGTTATTGTCTGTTTAGATGTCTATCATATCAGGAATGTTGTTGATAGGAAAATTGGTACTTGTAGCAATAACAGTTGTTTACCTCTAAAATTGTGTCCCAGCTCTCTACTGTCTGTTCCCTAGCCTCGACACTAGGCCTCCCTTTGCTTCGGTGGTCCGACCGCGCGAGGATGGCAACAGGGACTGTATCACGTGATGTTCTCTCCAACAATTTGATAAACAGGAATGCCAGACCTAGCGGTTTCTAACGATACCGAGATCATCGCGTAAGTCCGCTAAACAGCAGAGATATTGATGATTTTCAAAGTTCACACTTATGGGGCACAGACAGTAGTAGAGTGTCTCTTGCTTAGATTCAGAGGCAGAGCATATCGCCTTAGTTTTCTATAAGTGCCTTTCAAGTGTGAAGACCAAGACTCACGTGGGAAATGGTCTGAACATACGCGATAAGTCTTCTTGATATCAGTCTCACCTAGGCCAAGTCTACGTTGCCATTTCCTTGAAAGATTCCTGTTTCCAACAGGAAATCTGTAAAGAGAGGGAACCTCCCTCTTTGTTTTTCGCAAACGATGCACTTCAATACCATAACAACTGCCACCTCAACTACTAAAAGGTCTTGCACTTCCATAACAACTGCCACCTCAACTACTAAAAGGTCTTGCACTTCCATAACAACTGCCACTTCAACTACTGAAAGGTCTTTGTTTATGTTGTATACGCCCACACATGCTGTATATATGCCCACACATGCCCGCTAGTAAAATTGTCGTTACTGTACAAACAGTACAGTGGGAGTGAGGATGATAGCTGTACATCGTAGAATTGAGGAGATATACCTATGATCTAGATAAAGCATCGCTGTTAGGTTAGTAAAGTAGCGTACAGTACCACGCAAGTGGCGACTGTGTTGGTACAACACGGAGCCTCAAAAGGAGCCCCTTTTTAAGTTAATTCATAGATCATGTCTCGCTGCATTTTGGGTGCGTTAGGAGCACTTGGCACAGTTAATTAAACCTAAAGTATTTACTTCCAAACGAGGACACAGAGACCGAATACGCTTAAATACGGGGAATCATCTGAACAGCTTGTGGCCCATTCTCTGCTTCAGTACATGGCTGGACCGTAAGCTTCATGCAGGAAGATATTGGGCCTTGTATCTTTCTTTCAGCAAGTTTTAGTAGTTGGTGAGAGTTCTCCTTTGACGATAACTCTATTCAGAAAACGTGCAGAAATTCAGCTTGCATCAGTACGCAGACATGGCACATGCGCATTCTATTCCACGTTTCGTTCCGCGTTAAATTCCATTCTGCATTCCATTCCATTCCGCATTCCATTTCATTCCGGGTTGCTTAATTTACATTCCATTCCGCGTTCCATTCTATTCTGGGTTGCTTAATTGACATGTTGCCACAATATTAGGTCAGTTTCATAAGCAATTACTGCTCCGTCTGAGTTCTCGTTTATTACCTCTCGTCTTCTAGCTCTCAAAAGAACAGAATCAAGAATGAAGACAATCGTTCTGTGCTGCATTCTGATTGTCGCCGAGGTAAGTATAGATTGATCGGTCATCTGTGGCTTGCGGTACGTGTTGTGATTAGTAGCCTTACATGTCTGTCATATTGCTGACATTTCCTAACGTTCTCTTACGACCACTATATCTAAGCTCTCATGCTTTAACATACCATGGAGATTACTGTAACAGTGGCTTCGTATTTTGTTCTAGTTTTCTATTGAAAGCATCTTTGGAGATGAATCTGGTGTATGCTTGGCAGGAAGACTTGTTGAATCGGTAAAGTTAACATTATCTTCCTTACTGAGGCAATGGTTTTTATTACTTCTCTACTTCAGTGCACTACTACAGTTCGATACTTGCAAGAAGAAATGAAGGTATATGTACATTTGATGGCACACGTAGCCATACCGATTCCTTGTATTTTAAAACTTGTGTCCTACTGGCTGACCACTGAATCGATCGTTTATAGAAAATGCAGCAGTCATTCAATGAGAAGATAAAAGAACTACCAGATAAAGGGCGTATGCGAGACCGAGAGATAGAGGTAGGACTGATGGGTGATGTTGATGTGTTAACCACGTGCATGGAAAGTGGAACTAACATTATTTACGAATAGTGTTAACTCAATAGAGTTGACTTGTCCAGAAATCTGACTCTACCTAGTTAAGTGCTCTCGAATGATATGTTTAGCAACGGCTTAGGCGCGTACTTGTCGAAATACTGGAATTTTCCCACAGGCTTACCATTCTTTGAACGGACTTTAGATGAATGCATTGAATGGAAACCTTAGCTGAGACGAGAGGGTTGGGCTAAAACCTCAGTATGGAACTTGACGAGATAGTGTCCTAGAGTTCAGGCATATTCAAATACATTCTCAGCTTTGAAACTTGCACTGAAGAAGCAAAAATGCGTAACTAGGAAGCTAAATTGATTGACATGAATATTACTTAGGCACTTGTGTTTGTTTAGAAACGACTTAGTAGGTGCTGCTACTCTCTGCATCTACTTGCATCTAAAACTGCAGGGAACACAGTAGATTACCTACGCATACCGTTACAAAATCACAAGCAAACATTTTGAAAAGTGACTTTTTCTTAGTAGCAAAGTTAACGAATTACATTTCAGAAATTCAACGCAGCTAGAACATTGGCAACATAGGCGGATAGAGGTGAGGAGTACTGGGGTCAGGACACCCTCCTCTTCAACAACACGCATACCGGCCGCAGCCGAAATCTTGTGTGTTGTGTTATCTAGGGGAACATTCAATTGTGTTTTAATGGATTCCAAACTTGTATCCTATACTATAATACGCAAACGCTTGGGAACGCCCGCTTCCGTCTGTCCACATGTCTGTCTGTCTGTAACGCGCCGATCGACACGACGTCGGTCTCGAATCGTCGAGAAACGCGGTGGGCCGGTCGAGATCGCAAGTCCGAGACGAACGGTCGCGTCGAATTTTGCCTCGACTGCCTCCGACGGCCCGAAACGAGACTTTGGCGACCTGAAATGAGATGCGCGGAAGTTTGTTTATTCAATTGACCGAGTATGCGGATGGACGCACACCCGCCATCGTACGCCGTTCTAATTCTCTCATGTACAGTGTGAGGATGCGCCGGGTGTAGTCGGAGTAAGCCGGCCAGCTTACCGGGCCACTTGTGCGTGCGTGCGTCCGTGTGATACTGAATGTGTCTTCGCGGAAGTGACGTCATCCTTCACGAATAGATCATGGCGTTTTAGGTGAGAAGAGTCTGAGATGTGGATGCTGGAAAATGTCTAGTTGGAGGCAAACGGTTGCGTCGGATTGCTTTAGGGGCTGAAATTAACCTAAAATTAGATTGTGTCTTCGTGGCAGTGCCGAGTATGCGGATGTGACATGCGGGTCGGCGCTTCATCTGCATCGAGTATGAGGATGTGACGTGAACTGGACTGTGCTTCATCTGCATTGATTGTCTGGATGCGCCATCATCTTCATCACGCTGATTGTAGTCGGAGTAAGCCGGCTGCGGCTCACGGTCTGTGGTGGTACTGGTAGCGTCGGCTACGACGTCTGCAGAAGCATGTAATGTGGGAAGAGAAATGCAAGATGTGGCGGCTGCAGTTTACGATACGTAGAGTCTAATAAGGGTGCGTTCGAATACTAGTTCCAGTTCTAGAACTGGAACTGCCAGAACTGTCAGATCTGTTGGAACTCTTGCCAGCAAACGAACACTTAGAACTGTCAGCAAGCTGAGCATGCGCAAGGGCACATACTTCCGAAAGCGCAATAAGAAGTAGAGTGCCGTTTCTACTCCACTAACTTGTTGTAGTCTGTTCGAACATCAGCAGGGCTTTCGTTTTCAGTTTTTTGGAGCTGCTCGCCAAGAAAGTTACTGTGATCAGTTCCAAATGTCGTTTCTTCTTGTATTTGCCAAGCTGATGGTCGCCGAAAGTGTTCACTAGAACCAACAACAAGGTCCACAACGACCTCAACATCTGTACCCGCCATTTCACTTCGGCCGAATCCGAGAATTTGCATCTAGGGCATGACAGTTCCAACAATTCCAGCTCGCTAGGCAGAACTGCTAGACCTCTTCTGACATTTCTAGAACCGTCAGAACTACCAAGCGAACGCTACAGAACTTTGCTCCCACGCCAATTCCAGTTCTAGAAATAGTATTCGAACGTACCCTAAGCTCTTGTATGCGTGTGTATATGATTCCCAGAGTGCAAGATGCACCGGCTCACCGGGCCGCTTTTGCGTGCGTGCATGGGTGCGTCCGTGTGTCACGGAAGGTGCGTCTTCTTTGCAGAAGTGACGTACAACGATATATTGCTATCGCCCAGATCGCCACCGCCCATAGGGCGGGTAGTACTAGTATTATGTACTCATAACGGATTGCACAAACTACTTTGAGTAGATTACTAGATATATCAAATGATTAGGTCAACAGTAATTCTAGTTAATTCATAGCCTTTGGGTGCCTTTAATCCTTGGTGCCTTTAATCTAAGTTGATTCTGGTGTCCTTTATCTAACATTAATGATGCGTTAAATTTTTAGTTGATATCGTTTTAATAGATTCTTTTAATGTGATGTCATGGATTGCCTTCTAGATTGACAAGAAACTGACTGATCTGAGAAATGACAAGGACAAAGATTTCTCAACACTGAATATGTCAATAAAAGCTACAGAAAGGAAGTCAAGCAGTGAGTTGCAAGGATTTCAGAACAGGACAAATGAGATAGTGGCTGCTATTGAAGTAGGACAGCAATCCGACGTTAACGCGCTGCAGAAAAGGGATGATGAACTGAATGCTGAAATAGACACTTTAAACCGGAATACAGAGAAAATACGCAACATTTCTCTCGCTAGTAGTAATTCATTGATGGATTTGTCTACTAGTCTGCAGAAGACACAAGATAGTGTCACAAAATTAGAAGAAGAGCAGGTGAAGTTTGTAATGACCTTGCACTCACAGAATGAAACGCTAGTATCACTGGAGACGAAATTAGAGTCCACGTCAGACACTAGTTCAGCGAAATTACAAGCTCTTCGTAATGCATTCGCTGAAACTCGTTCTCAGTTGAGTTTGGTTAACGTGACGATTAAAAACTTGAGAAGGCAAGCGGCAGACCATGATATTCAACTTCAGAATCATTCACAAACTCTCATTGATACAGCTGCTGCTCATAATGAATCTTTGGAGCAGTTGAAAGATGAACTTGTTAATGATATTAGCTATTTGAATGTTAAGTTGACAGTTTTACAAGGCTCTGTAAGCAAGTTTACAACAACTTTGGTTGAATTGGAGAGAAAATATAATTCATCCATAAAGAAGGTTCAACAGACAGATCGGCTGTTGAACGAACGTGTTGATAACAACACTCAGAAAATAGCTGACAGCACAGAAAAGGAAGAGGCTCGATATCAAGAAGGTAGTAAAAGTCTTAAGCAACAGAATATCACCCTGCACCGAGAGATACAGAAAGTCAGGATTGATAGTCAAGCAGAGATTGAAGTTCTCAAAACCAATTTAACTAATTTAAAAGCACGGCTGGACAACTGCTCATGTGATGCAGCACCAACTCCTAAGAAGAAGGTATGTGAGGATGAACCTTGCTTTCCTGGAGTTGAGTGTTATGATCTAGGAACTGTTGTTGACATGAGATATTACAGATGCGGAGCTTGTCCAGTTGGCATGTATGGCAACGGGGAGAGCTGTCATGTGTATCATGTTGCAGCTAAATGCAAATGTTACTCTGATCCGCACTTTATTACCTTTGACAATCTTGCCCATGATTTCCAAGGTAAATGTGAGTACACTTTGGCTAAGGACTGTTTGAAGGATGACTTCAGAGTTCATCTACAAACTGATGATTCTAGAGGCATTTCTTTCACTTGGCCTAAAGCTGTTGCAATATCTGTTCCAAAGAACAACTTTGTTATCAGACTTTGGAACAACGGAACAATATCTGTCAACCGTATTGATGTCAAGTCTCTTCCGTATGTTTTGCCGACAGACAGTAGTACTATCAGCCGTTCTCATGGTGTCATTACTGTAAGGCTAGGATATTCAGGAGTAATTGTTCGTTGGATTTCTGGGAGATTTGCTGAGGTATCTGTCCCTTCAGAGTATGCCAACCGTACGTGTGGTTTGTGTGGACAGTTCAATGGAATTTCTGAAGATGATCTGGAGGCGGCTGATGGACACGTTTACACTCCTAGCTCTGTGGCAGTACCGTCATGGTCATCACGTTCTAGACTAGGTTACCTTTTGTTTGGCAGGAGTTGGACTATTGAGGGATGTGAGCGTCTTCTTGTTTCACACAAAGAGGTCTGCTTTGATGACGACACCCCTCCGCCCGTTCCTTGCACTTCAAATAGTCAAACATACTCCTTAGCTCAGTCATATTGTTCAGTTATCACAGACAAACTAGGGCCATACAGAAAGTGTCATGATACTGTTGATCCTTCTGTCAACTACCAGTTTTGTTTGTATGATGTTTGTGCATGCCAAGGCGACACCAGCTGCGCTTGTGACGTGCTTCTTGCCTATGAGACTCAGTGTCATGATGCTGGGATCACTGACATTAGTACAGTGATTGACCAATGCGGAGTTTGCTTTGGTGACGGAACAAGCTGTTTTACAGACGGCGCCACGTGCCAAGTATCTGGTGACCCTCACTACAGAACATTTGACAATTCTGGTCATCATTTCCAAGGTATATGCGAGTATGTTTTGGCTAAAGACTGTTTGTATAATGACTTTTCTGTTCACGTTCATAACGAACACAGAGGTGGAAATACTGCAGTTTCCTATACTAAAGCTGTTGCTATCAAGATTCCTGACGTCGGAACTATTCGATTATTGGCTGGTCGAATGGCAACATTCAACGGTACTGCTATTGAAAAATCTACATACGTGGCTAAGAAAGATGGTACACTTATATTAAAGCGTTGGGGCAAAACAATTGTACGTTTGGCTAGCTCTGGTGTTGTGGTCAGGTTTGATGGCAATAATCTTGTTGAGGTGACTGTGCCGGATCGATATCAAAAACGAATATGTGGTCTTTGTGGTGATTTCGATGGATACTGGCGCAATGATCTGATAACGGACTTTGAAACTAAGGAGTATCTCAATGCAAGTCATCGTCATTACTCCTCATCAGCACGATCTCGCCAGGCATATCTTGACTTTGGTCAAGCATGGGCAGTAGGTAAGGGTTGTGGAAGGCTCCTACTGGGTGACAATGAGACATGCCGGGAACCTGATCAACCACTACCTTTTCCCACTGATTCTTGTACTGAGCTAAAGCCTAAAGCAATAGAATATTGCAGTGTCATGACCAGCAAGAACGGTCCTTATGCCAAGTGTCATGCTTCTGTTGATCCATTACTTCATTACCAAGGATGTCTCTTTGATGTTTGTGCGTGTGATAGTGAAGCAAGCCTTCCTACGTGTGCTTGTCCAACAATCCAGGCTTACGAAACAAGCTGCAAGAAACAACGCGTGTGGGATATAGGGACCGTTATTGATAATTGTGGAAACTGTTTCACTGATGGAACTAGTTGTAGTCGTCAAGGAGCAGTCTGTCAGGTGTCAGGGAATCCTCATTATCGCACATTTGACGGAGCGGGCCACCACTTTCAGGGCAATTGTGAATACATTCTTGCAAAAGATTGTCTGGACAACGACTTTCAAGTTAACGTGCGTAATGAGCATCACGGAAATGCTGCCGTTACATGGACACAGTCTGTGGCCGTATTAATTCCAAGGGTTGCCGTCATCAGATTATATGCCGACTCTGTAGTAACGATTGATAACATAGAAATGAAAACCGATTACTACAAAATTGGTCGTGATTTGTCTACAATAAGTCGATTAAATGGCAAGACACACGTGGATTTGTCTTCTGGAGTGAGTATAATTTGGGACGGTGATCACGTAGTGGAAATTCGCGTGCCTGCTTCATACAAGAGCCGCACATGTGGTTTGTGTGGTATTTATGACGATGATAATAGCAATGATCTTGAACTGCGCAATGGGTCTGTCGTTTACGCCAGTGACTTGATGTACTCGGGATCTCAGGTGTCAATAGAATCGTACCATGAATTTGGCACGAGTTGGGCTGTTACTGTTGGCGAGGCCCTTCTGACCTTGGATTCAAACGGAACTTGTGTAGAAGAGCCACCCAAAGATGATCCTTGCTCTGGGAACCCAATCCTGAAGGGAGAAGCAGAGACGTACTGCAAATTTATTAGCGACCGTCAGGGCCCATATGCTAACTGTCATCCCGTTATTGATCCTAAAGTTTACTATCACTCTTGTGTGTATGATCATTGCGCATGTGAAGGAGACACGAAATGTGCTTGTCAAGCAATTGGAGCTTATGAGTCGTTATGCCGCCGTCGTGGTGTGCTTCGCGTTGGGTCTGTAATTGACAAATGCGGTGTTTGCTTTGGAGATGGGACTAGTTGTTATGATAAACGAGACACATGCATTGCTTATGGTGACCCCCATTATCGAACATTTGATGGCGTTCATTACGACTTTCAAGGAAAGTGCGAGTACGTCCTTGTCAAGGACAAAAGCAACTCGTTTGTTGTTACAGGAAGGAACATTGGGCAAACAGTAACTTACACTCGGGCTATTGGGATCAGCATCCGTGGCGTTGCCAGAATAAGGCTCGATGATCAGCTGAACGTTTGGGTCAATGATCGTGAGCTCACTACATTTCCACACTACATCAACAGCGATGGAACAACAATCAGCTTGTCGTCAGGTGGCGTGAAAGTTACGCTAGGAAACTCAGGAATAGAAATTGTTTGGCATAAAAGATGGTGGGTTCATATACACAGTCCCGTTGCTCTCAGAGATAAGCTTGTTGGTCTCTGTGGACAATACGATGGAAGTGGTGTTGATGATTGGACTAGTCCAGATGGAACTGTCTACACCACGGCTCATGATTTCGGACTGAGCTGGAACGTTTCCGGAACGGACCGACTTATTCTTGATCCAGACTTCAACTGCCTTGATGCTCCGCAGCCACCAAGGGATCCTTGTGATGTTAATCCTCTAGCTAACGCCGCTGCTTTACGATACTGCAAGTATATCATCGATTCGACCGGCCCATATGCACCATGCCATAAAGCTGTTCCACCTAGATCTCAGTATGAGGCCTGTTTGTACGACGTTTGCTATTGCCGAGGCGATGCAGACTGTGCTTGCACTGTTGTTAAAGCTTATGAGACACTTTGTGGGAACGCTGGAGTGAATGGTCTCGGCTCAGTTGTGGACGAGTGCGGCATATGCTTTGGATCCGGACCTCCATGCAAATATGACACTGGCGGATCAGGTGGCGGAGCTACCTGTACCGCGTCAGGTGACCCACATTACAGGACATTTGATGGTCGTTGGCATCATTTCCAGGGTCTCTGTGAGTACGTTCTTGCAAGCGATTGCGTTAATCAAGACTTTGTCATTCACCAGCGTAATCGGCCTTGTGGCTCTAGGTCTTGCACTAGATCCATTGCAATCCGCACTATATCTGGTGATGTCATACAACTTCTCCAAGGTGGTGTGGTTAAAGTTGGTGATAAAACCGTTGCTTTAAGATTTGATGTAGGCAGCACCGCTATATTTCGAACGGGCGGATATGTTGTTGTTCATTTGGCTGGTCGAAACGGATCGATTGTTATTGTCAGATTTGATGGCAATCACATGGTAGAAGTAGTAGTACCAGAAACATACCGTGGTCGGGTTTGTGGACTATGTGGAACGTTTACCGGAATAACCAATGATGACTTAGAGCTACCAGATGGTAATCTAACCTCAAACGTGCACACTTTCGGTCTGGGATGGGCAGTTACACCACATAATCGTCTTCTCATTCCCATTGCAGATACTTCATGTCGTGACCCAGCTATGGCATCAGGTCACCCTTGTGACGGCAAACCGGGTATTAAACAGAAAGCTGAAGAGTACTGCAGTTTGATATCGGATGCTCAGGGACCGTACCGTGCCTGCCATCAAAAAATCGACCCACAGGAGCATTACGACTCTTGTGTTTACGACGTATGTGAATGTAATGCAGACATTGCATGCGCTTGCGATCTCGTAAAAGCCTATGAGCATCAATGTATACGGCAAGGCCTCGCGAATAAAATCGGTTCTGTTGTAGACGATTGCGGAAAATGTTTTGGAAATGGAAGAGATTGCATTCCACCGACTAAGTTTGCACAAGTGTTTGGAGATCACTACGTAACATTTGACGGTTTTGGTTATCATTTCCAAGGAAACTGCGAGTACACGTTAGCAAAGGACACTTTCAAATCAGAATTTGTCGTCCAATTGCAGAATGAATATTATGGCAATAACTCTTTGACTTCCAACAAGGCTCTAGCCATACGTGTCGTTAATGGTCCAGTTATCACTATTACTAAAGAGTTACTCGTGTTTGCCAACAATATCCAGATTGCAGATTTTCCATACAAGTCTCCTTCAGGAAATGTTGTTGTTCGTCGCGTGGGAAAAAGTGTGACCGTACATTTGGTCAGCTTGAAAATTACTATAGTGTTTCATGACAACAATTTGGTTGAAGTTGGCATTCCCGTTGCGTATCGCAATCCCATTGCTGGTCTGTTTGGAAATTGCGATGGCAATTCAACCAACGATTTAACATCCAGTAACGGTACAACTTGGAAATCGTTGAGTAATTCGAGTTCGGAAGCTAGTTTTCTTGCATCTCATGAATTTGGAAAGAGCTGGGCAGTAGAGGGTGTTGATCGACGTCTTCTTCCCGTAAATAAGAGCTGCGTCCATCATCTAACGTTATTGCCTCATCCGTGTGATGGTAAACAGCAGACTCAAGCAGAAGGCCGGAAATATTGTGATATTATCAATAGCGTCCGTGGTCCTTATCACAACTGCCACAGTGTGTTAGATCCGACGTTTTATTATGAAAGCTGCGTAAATGACATTTGCTTTACTGATGGGGAATATGATGGTGGGTGTACCGTAGCGAGGGCATACGAAGCTGCTTGTCGACGATTAGGGGTCAAGGGATTAGGATCTGTACTGGACGAATGTGGAGTCTGCTTTGGGGATGGAACCAAATGCAACTTCGATACTGCTGCTACGTGTCAAGTTCAAGGAGATCCACATTTTACTACGTTCGACCAAGCCGGTCATCATTTCCAGGGTAAATGTGAGTATGTGCTCGCCAAGGACTACATTGGCGACGAGTGGCAAATACATGCTCACAGTGCTGTATGTAATGGCCCGTATACTTGCACCAAATCGGTGGCAATTCGAGCTGCTAGAGCTGGAGTCATCAAGCTTTACCGTGGTCCAAAGGTTTATGTAAACAATATTGCTGTGACGTCATTTCCGTTCTGGTTGGCAGGAGATGGGACGACAATTAGAAAACGTTTCAATAAAATCGAAGTTGTATTAGCAAGTGCTAGGGTTCGTGTTACATGGGATGGCTCGTATGGAGTCGATATTTCTGTACCTCTGGACGCCAAGAACAAAACATGCGGACTGTGCGGCTCATTTAACGATGTATGGACGGACGATTTGAAGACCTTGAATGGTACAATACTTTTGGCTAGCCACAGATATGGGTCACGTTCCACTCAGTCGTTATATGCTTATCACGAATTTGGTCGAAGTTGGGCGGTCACAGGAATTGACCGATTGTTGCTGTCAGAAAACGATGCATGCGTCGATCCTGCCATACCTGAACCTCATCCTTGTGATTCTGCTGCTGGTGCGCGTAAGAGAGCTCAAGTTCAACAATATTGCTCTGTTATTTCTAATCGCCAAGGTCCTTACGGTGGATGCCATGACAAAGTCAATCCAACCGAGCACTACGAGTCTTGTCTATTTGATGCGTGTGCATGTGAGGCCGCGTCTCCTTTGACGTGTGCTTGTGATTCCGTTCACGCTTATGAGAGCTTGTGTGAGAAGAAGGGTGTAAGAAGACTTGGCACTGTATTAGATGAGTGCGGCGTATGTTTCGGAGATGGTTCTACTTGCATTAACGCTGGAGCAACGTGTCAAGCATCGGGTGATCCGCACTACAGGACATTTGATAACGTTGTACATCACTTTCAAGGACGCTGTGAATACGTTCTGTCTCGAGATTGTGCTAATAACGAGTGGCAGATTCAAGTGCAGAACGAAAACAGATACAACAACAGGGCGGTCAGTTGGACGAAAGCGGTTGCTATTCAGCTGGCCAACACAGGCGTTATACGCTTGCTTGCCAATCGTATTGTGGAAATAAACACCGTCAGAATCAATCACTTTCCGTATCGCGTTCCGAGTGGCGGCGCATTCATTCGCCAGGAAGTGAACAAGGTTCGTGTTTACTTAGCTGAATCGGGTGTGTCTGTTTCGTGGGATGGAAAGCACTTTGTTTCTGTTACTGTGCCGTCTTCTGCTAATGGCACTGTATGCGGTTTGTGTGGTCAATACAATACCGATCAAAGTGATGACCTGGAACAGAGGAATGGTACTATACTCACTCCAAGCTCAGTTTTGGGGTCCGGCTCAGTCCAGTCTCGATATGCCTATCACACGTTTGGTGTCAGCTGGTCCGTTTCGACCACAAAGCGACTTTTGTTACCCACTGATGCGACCTGCGAAGATGATTATCTTCCTCCTCCTCATCCGTGTGATGACAATCCGTTTATCACAGTCCGAGCAGAAGAATATTGCAGCTTTATTATTAATCGCAACGGACCATATGCTGCTTGTCATGGTGTCATTGATCCACAGAGTGATTACGATTCTTGCCTCTTTGACACTTGCGCTTGTGGTGGAGATACCACTTGTGCGTGTGACTCTGTCCAAGCTTATGAGACAGTATGCCGGCGTAACAAAGTGGCCAATCTAGGTTCGGTAGTTGACGAGTGTGGCTTGTGCTTTGGAGACGGCACGACGTGCTTTCCAAGTGGAGCGACTTGCTCCGCGAAAGGAGATCCTCACTATACAACGTTTGACGGATTAGCTTACGATTTTCAAGGCAAGTGCGAGTACGTTTTAGCTAAAGATGTAGAGGGTGACTTCGAAATTCGAGTTCAAAACGAGCCATGCGGATCCACTGTCACGTGCACGAAAGCGGTAGCTATTAAGATTCCAGGTGGTGCTTCTGTTCGTTTATTTCGTCAACTGGTAGTGGAAGTAGGTGGTATTGTAATAAAGAGGTTTGGTATAACTGATTCGTCGCGTACGGTTCGAATCTTTAGAAAAGGTGGGATGGTTTACGTTCGGTTGTTAGGACCCGATGTCCTCATCAAATGGAACGGCAATACCGTTGTGGAAGTGACGGTGCCAGAAACTTACATGAAACGTATGCGTGGTTTATGTGGTGACTACACTGGCGATACTGCCGATGACTTTTTGACAAGTTCTGACGTCGTTGAATCTAGAACGTCGGCGGGAATCTTCAATTTTGGGGTCAGTTGGGCTGTTGAAGGTGAGGATCGATGTATTTTGTCACCGGGTACGGTGTGCAATGACGTGATAACACCACCATTTCATCCTTGCGACGGAAAGCCAACTGTTAGAGCCAAAGCAGAAAAATATTGCAGATTTGTTACAAATGTGCAAGGCCCATATGCAAACTGCCATCCAGTTCGTGATCCGTCTGACTACTACAAAGACTGTGTATACGACACTTGTGCCAATGATGGCAACACTAGCATAGCGTGTGAATCGGTCCAATCGTACGAGAGTATTTGCCGAACGCAAGACAAAGTAACTGAGATTGGGACCGTTATAGACGAGTGTGGAGTATGCTTTGGGGATGGATCCTCGTGTGTAGATGTCGGAGCGACATGTCAAGCCTCGGGCGACCCACATTACGTGACCTTCGACGGAGCCGGTCATCACTTTCAAGTAAGTACTGTATATTACTTTTTGTATTTTGCTTTCTTACAGTTTTAGTATTTCTATTAGAACTTATTTATTAACTATTTTGTAATAATTTTATGTTATCCGAGTTCGATTTGACCATTATTATAGGGAAAGTGTGAGTACATCTTGGTGAAAGATTGCTCTGGTGCTAACCAGTTTCAAGTCAACGTTCGTAACGTTGGAAACACTGTTACCGTGACAAGAGCGGTAGCTATTCGCATTGCCAACGTTGGCGTTATTGTCATGAGGCAAGGACAACCAACGACAGTCAACGGGTTCAATATAGCCGGATATCCATACAACGTTCCTGCTGACGGATCACGTATCACAAAAGTAGATGGTAAAATACGCGTCCACCTCGCGAATTCTGGAGTAAACGTTTACTGGGATGGTTCCCACTTTGTCCAAGTGACGGTACCGACTCAGTACTTTAACAGTACGTGTGGACTATGTGGTCAATACAATGGTGATAGTAGCGACGACTTAGAAGCAAAGGATGGTACCGTTTATTATCCCAGTCATCGCACTTATTCGTCGTCACAAAACTCAAGGCATGCTTACCACGCTTTTGGTATTAGTTGGGCTGTCAGTGGTGCGGAGCGCATTCTTCTTGATGAATCTGACTCTTGCAAGGATTCCACGGTTGAGCCTCCGGATCCATGTTCTGGCAAAGCGGCCGTGAAGGCAGCTGCAGAAAAGTACTGCAACTGGATTAGAGATGCTAACGGTCCTTACATTGATTGTCATGCGACTCGTGATCCAGAGGAAGCGTTCAGGTCGTGTGTGTTTGATGTATGTGGAAACAACGGAGACACGAGTGTGGCGTGCGATGTCGTCCAAGGGTACGAGGCGCTATGCAAGCGACGTGGAATAACTACCATAGGATCCGTGGTTGATCGATGTGGAATTTGTTTCGGAGATGGCAGCACGTGCAAAGCAGGTGCGACATGTCAAGCTTCTGGTGATCCTCATTACGTAACATTCGATGGACTCGGTCATCATTTTCAAGGTAAATGCGAATACATTCTTGCACAGGATTGTCGAAGAAAGACATTTTCTGTTCACGTCCAAAACAATCAGCGAGGTAGAACGGACGTCAGCTGGACCAAAGCGGTAGCAGTTTGGATCAAGAACGTCGGTGTTATTCGCTTACTTCCCAACAAGGTCGTCACCGTCAACTCTCGTGTTGTTGAGACATTTCCACATCGACTACCAGGTGACGGCACCGTCATTAGGCGCGACACTCAATTCGCAGAGGTAGATATTGTGGCTCTCGACGTCTTGGTGAAATTCGATGGCACTCATCTAGTTGAGGTGACGGTTTCGGATGCTTACAAGTACTGGACGTGTGGACTGTGCGGTATTTACGACGATACTTCTGCCAACGATCTTGCGCTCAAGGATGGTGGAAATGTGACCGCTAGTCACGACAAATATTCGGGATCTCTGGCATCGAGGACTGCTTATCACAATTTTGGTGTTAGTTGGGCAGTACTTGGCACTGATCGTTTTCTGCTCGGTGCCAATGATACTTGCGTTGATTCAAAAACTCCGCCGTCGGACCCTTGTGAAGACAGGAATCAAATAGCGGCTGATGCTCATCGATATTGTGGAATTATTGCTGATCCTCAAGGACCGTATGCCCCCTGCCATTCAGTCGTAGACCCAAGGTTACATGTTGACTCGTGTGTCTTTGACGTATGCGCTTGTACTGGAGATACAAGCTGTGGCTGTGATGCAATCAAGGCTTACGAAGCGACCTGTCGCCGTTCCGGTGTGGTCAAATTGGGAACAGTTGTTGATCAGTGCGGAATCTGTTTTGGTGATGGCAACTCTTGCACTAAACCACCAGCATCATGCCAAGCATCCGGTGACCCTCATTACACGACGTTTGATGGAGCTGGACATCATTTTCAAGGCAAATGTGAATATATCCTTGCTCGGGACTGCGCTCACAACGATTTCGTTGTACACGTGCGAAACGAGCATCGACATGGAAATAACGACGTGACGTATACACGCTCTGTTGCCATCAAAGTTCCAGGTGTAGCTGTTATTAAACTTCTGCCTTTTAGAAAGAGTCTAGTCAACAATTTTGAAGTTTCGCGTTACCCTTATGTTATTGGAGTCGACGGTTCACTTATACAGGTACAAGGTGGTTTGGTGAAAGTAATCCTGGCGAGTTCTGGAGTTGAAATCTATTGGGACGGTAATGACTTTGTTAAGGTCACAGTTCCCGGAGAATATAGGGACCGTGTTTGCGGTTTGTGCGGAACCTTTGATGGCAATGCACAGAATGACTTTGAACTGCGAAATGGTACTGTACTGAGTGCAAGTCATTTGACATACTCGAAATCTGTTCAGTCAGTAAGAGCATATCATGATTTTGGTCGTGACTGGGCCGTTATTGCTTCTGAGAGGTTGCTCTTGGATCGCAATGTCGTGTGCGTTGATTCTCCTATTGCACCTCCTCATCCTTGCGACGCACGTGCTGGACTACGACAACAATCAGAACAAAGATGTCGCGTTATTCAAGACAAGCAAGGCCCATACGCTCCGTGTCACGCTACTGTGGACCCGAATATGCAGTACGAATCTTGTGTATTTGATACATGCGCTTGCGGTGGCGGATCGTCGTGCGCTTGCGAGGCCGTTTACGCTTACGAGGACGCTTGTCGTGAAAATGGAGTAACCGACTTGGGTTCTGTGATCGACGAATGTGGTGTCTGTTTTGGAGACGGGAGTACGTGTCCACCTCGCGGTTCGATGTGCCAAGCGTCAGGTGATCCTCACTACAACACTTTGGATGGCGCTGGCCATCATTTTCAAGGGCAATGTGAGTACGTGTTGGTGAAAGATTGCGTTGACAAGGACTTTGCTGTCCACGTGAGGAACGAGCACCGTGGATCGCAATCTGTAACATGGACCAAATCTGTAGCGATTCGTGTAACAGGAGGTCCTGTAATCAAACTCCTTAGAAGTTCTGTTGTTCAAGTTAGCGGGGTTGTAGTGACATCTTTTCCTAGAACGCTATCTCCAGATGGTACCGTTCTGCGTAAAGTTGGTCGCGTTGTGAAAGTTCGGCTCGGAAGTTCAGGCGTTCAGGTGACGTGGGACGGAGACTCTATAGTTGAAGTTACTGTTCCTCCGGAGTATAAGAACAAGACGTGTGGACTTTGCGGACAATATGACGACTTGTGGACAAATGATTTGCAGCTTGCAAATGGTACGGTCGTCTCTCCGAGCCATAGGTACGCATCTTCATCGCAAGTCTCGATTCGTGCGTATCACGTATTCGGCGTTAGCTGGGCTGTAAAGAACACCAGTAGACTTCTTCTCCTTCCTAATGACGCTTGCATTGATCGCACCATTCCTCCTGTTCATCCGTGTGACTCAAAGTCGAACGATGTACGAGATGCTGCTCGAAAATATTGTAATGTAATTCAAGACCCTAAAGGGCCCTACAGTGCCTGTCATGACTCTATCGATCCAACTCAGGCTTATGAATCTTGCGTTTTTGACACATGCGGATGCAACGGCGATACCACTTGCGCTTGCAGGTCTGTAAGAGCTTATGAGTCGCGTTGCAGAGATCTCAAAGTGAGCGGTTTGGGAACCGTAGTAGATGAATGCGGTGAGTGTTTTGGAAACGGGCTCAGTTGTGTGTCCGTCGGTTGTGCGGCGCAGGCGTCTGGAGATCCGCACTACTTGACATGTGATCGCTCGGGTCATCATTTTCAAGGAAAGTGCGAATATATCTTTATGATGGACATCGTAAACGGAGACTTTCAGGTTCACGTTCGGAACGAACACCGTGGAAATCCTAGGGTTACGTATGTGCGCGATGTAGCGGTAAAGTCACGTGGCGGAGCCGTCATTCATATTCTGAAGGGCCAACTTGTGAAAGTTAATGGTGAGACCATAACGTCGTTTCCTCATTATGTGGCAGTTGACGGTACTTGGATACGCCGTGTACAAGGCAAAATACGCGTGTTTCTGGCCAATTCGGGCGTTGTCGTAAAGTTTGACGGAAATCACTTTATAGAAGTGACCGTTCCTGACGATTACAAAGAAAAATTGGGAGGCTTGGCTGGTAACTTTAATGGAGATTTCTCGGACGACCTGGAAGGAAGCGATGGCACAATTTACAGTCCATCTCATCGATATTATTCCAGCTCATTGCAGACTAGGAGAGCGTACAACTGGTTTGGTATTAGTTGGGCTGTGAACGGAACAGATCGTTTGATATTGAGCGCCAACGATCCTTGCGTTGATCCCATTGAACCACCACCTCATCCCTGCGATCCGGATCCAGCACTGAGAAGAAAAGCAGAGAACTATTGTCGTTTCATTTTAAACCGTCAAGGTGCTTACGGACCTTGCCACGACGCCGTTCCTCCCGACTTGTATTTCGAGTCGTGTGTGTTTGACAGCTGTGCTTGTCCCAATAACATCGAAGAGTGCGCATGCGCGTCTGTTCAAGCTTACGAGGCCATCTGTGCGCGCAGCAATGTAACCGGTTTGGGCTCGGTTATTGACGAATGCGATGTTTGTTTCGGAGACGGAACTTCATGCGAACCAAACAGCGCAACGTGTCAAGCGTCGGGAGATCCTCATTACACAACCTTTGATAACGCCGGCCATCACTTTCAAGGTCGCTGCGAGTATATCTTGGCAAAGGACTGTGGCAACGACAGTAAGTGGGAGATTCATGTTCGCAACGAACATCGCGGCAGCAGAGCTGTTACGTACACGAAATCAGTGGCCGTGCGCATTCAGGGCGTCGGTGTTATCAAACTATTAAAGAGTCAGGCCGTCGAAGTCAACGGATTTCCTGTAACGAAATTCCCGTATATCGTACCAGGTGATAATTCTGTCATTCGTAAACAGTTTGGTCAAGTGAAAGTTTTCCTTGCTGATGCAAACGTCGTGGTTCGATTTGATGGCAACCATCTAGTTCAAGTGTCTGTTCCTCCAGAATATTTCGATCGTCTGTGTGGACTCTGTGGTACTTACAATGGCGATTTTTCAGACGATTTGCAATTACGCAATGGCAGCGTAGTCCGCCCCAGTCATCGCTTTAATTCTAAATCGACTCAGTCTGTTTGGGCATACCATACTTTCGGTGTGAGCTGGACCGTTCTCAGCGGTCAGCGTATTCTCATCCCAACTACGGATACGTGCGTCGATGATGTTGTTCCGCCTCCTCATCCTTGTGATGGAAATCCTTATCTGCGGGCTAAAGCAGAGCAGCGATGCCGCGTTATTACCAACGCTCACGGTCCATACCGTGAGTGTCACGGCGTCACGGACGAATCCAATGGGTATGAATCGTGTGTCTTCGACACGTGCGCCTGCGGCGATCGACCCGAATGCTATTGCGGTGCCGTGCTGGCGTACGAAGAAATGTGTAAGCGTCGTGGCGTTTCTAACATTGGAACAGTCATTGACGAGTGTGGCGTTTGCTTTGGAGACGGATCGTCATGCACACCCGGTGTATTTTGTCAAGCATCCGGTGATCCTCACTACAGAACGTTTGACGGTCTCGGTCATCATTTCCAGGGTCGCTGTGAGTACGTTCTTGCGAGGGACTGCGGAGGCACTGACTTCAGTGTGCACGTGAGAAACGAGCCGGCATCTCCTGCCAGCGATGTGACAGTGACAAGAAGCGTTGCCGTCAAGGTTGGCGGTGCCGGCGTTATTCAACTACTTCGGAACAACGTCGTCGTAGCGAATGGGAAAACAGTGACCACCTTTCCATATTTCGTTGGCGCACACGCTATTATCAGTCGGCTTCCTCCACGCTGGATTCTAGTGCGTCTGTCCGAATCTAGAGTAAATGTACGGTTTGACGGATCGAGCACAGTACAAGTCGCTGTACCAGAAGATTATTTCAACGGTACGTGTGGTCTGTGTGGTTTCTACAATGGCGAAGCATCTGACGACATGAAAACGGCGAATGGTACCGTACTTGTTGCGAGTAACCCTCATCATTCGAGATCGTCTGCATCGGTCTATTCCTACCATACATTTGGTATAAGTTGGACAGTTATTGGTTCTGATCGCTTGCTGCTAGGTGAAAGCGATACATGCACTGACCCTGTTATTCCTCCTCCACATCCTTGTGATGGGCAAGCTCAGGTTCGAGCTGACGCAGAGAGATATTGTTCGTTTATTAGGAATGCGCGAGGACCATACGGAAAGTGTCACGGAGTGATAGATCCTACTAATCACTACGAATCGTGTGTGTTTGATACTTGCGCTTGCGGTGGAGACACAAACTGTGCATGCGACTCGGTTGCAGCTTACGAGACACTATGTGGCAACTTTAACGTGACCAACCTAGGCTCGGTCGTCGATGAATGCGGAGTGTGCTTTGGGGATGGTTCAGCGTGCACTAATCCTGGAGCTACATGTCAGGTAGTTGGTGGTCCTCATTACACCACGTTTGACAACGCAGGTCATCATTTTGAAGGATACTGCGAATACATTCTAGCGCAAACTAACGACTTTTCAATGCACATTGAAAATGGTCCATGTTGTCAGAAAACAGACGCGACTGTAAGGAACTGTGCCATTAGCATTAGGAAAGTTGGTGTCGTGCAGCTGAATGAAGATCAAAGTGTACTTGTAAACGGAATAATAGTCGAGAACTTTCCGTATACTATCGCGGCAGACGGCAGTCGCATTTCCATTCTTAACGGTCGAGTTCGACTGTGGCTTGCTAATTCTGAGGTAATCCTCTTGTGGGACGGAAAGAATGCCTTCCTTCAAGTGGACGTCCCCACTACATATAAGAACAGAACCATCGGTTTGTGCGGTAACTACAACGGCGACCCTAACGACGATCTGACGTTAAGAAATGGATCGGTAGTTTTCGCAAGTGACTTGCGTGCGTCTCAATCACAGCAGTCTATGTGGACCTACTATGACTTTGGAACGAGTTGGTCCGTTAACGGTACCGAACGGTTACTGCTAGACGCGTTTTCTATATGTGATGATCCTGAACCCACTGATCCGCATCCTTGTGTTGCAAACGCTGCTTCTAAGCCGGAAGCGGAAAAGTATTGTCGCTTTGTTACTGATACACGTGGGCCATTCGGTGCCTGTCATGCTACCGTCAATCCACAGATTTACTATGAAGCCTGTCTATCTGAGACATGCCGCTGTAGAGGGGATACGGCGTGTGCATGTAAGGCAATCACGTCATACGAAACGGTGTGCCGTACGAAGAGAGTACAGCAACTGGGCACGGTTGTCGACGAATGCGGTATTTGTTTCGGTGACGGTTCCACGTGCCTCCAAGCTGGTGCCACCTGCCAAGCTTCCGGTGATCCTCATTACGTCACGTTTGACGGTCTCGGCCATCATTTCCAAGGACACTGCGAGTATATATTAGCGCAAGACTGCAAAGCCAATGACTTTAAGATACATGTGAGGAATATTGGTAATACGGTGACAGTGACGAGAGCCGTGGCCATTGATATCCGCGGTGTTGGCCATTTGAGCTTGCTTCAAGGTCTTGCGGTGGAAATGAACGGCATTAGCGTTGATACCTTTCCCTACGTTGTGCCTGGCGATGGCTCTAGAGTGACTAAAATTCCCGGAAGAGTAAGAGTATACCTCGCATCGTCGGGTGTTGTTGTATTATGGGATGGGTCACATATGGTTCAGGTGACTGTACCGAATACATACAGTAACAGAACTTGCGGTCTTTGTGGACAGTTTAACGGCATCCCATCGGATGACTTGGAAACACGCAACGGCATCGTTTATACTCCTAGTCACCCCAGTTATTCGTCTTCTGATCGCTCTAACAAAGCGTACCACGCTTTTGGCGTCAGCTGGGCGGTAGCAAAGTCCGACTGGCTGATCATCGACTCCACAGTCATGTGCGTTGATCCTGTTCTGCCTCCTCCTCATCCATGTGACGACAAAGCAGCTATCAGGCAAAATTCGGAGAAATACTGCAAAATCATTACGGATATCCAAGGCCCTTACGGCAATTGCCATGCCACGATACCGCCACAAAATCATTACGAATCGTGCGTGTTTGATAGCTGCCAGTGCGACGGTTGTGACGAGAATGCTTGCGACTCTGTTCGTTCGTACGAGCTACTGTGTCAAGCTCGTGGTGTCACCGATATCGGATCGGTTCTCGACGAGTGTGATGTCTGTTTTGGCGACGGCAGTCGGTGTCAGAATATCGGTGCGACGTGTGTGGCGTCTGGAGATCCACATTACAATACTTTCGACGGCGCAGGTCATCATTTCCAGGGTAAGTGTGAGTACATATTGGCTGAAGATTGCTCTGCAAACAAAGCGTTTTCTGTACATGTTCGCAACGAACACCGTGGAAATGCGGCCGTCACTTGGACGAAATCCGTAGCCGTTGTAGCCCCTGGGCTCGGTTCTCTCTTGCTACTGTGGAATGGTGTCGTTATTCACAATAACATCGAAGTAACGACATTTCCCAGGACGACGCCCGATGGGACGCGAATTTCTAAGAAACCGAGAAGCACGCGAGTCCGCCTGCCAGGGTCGGACGTTATCGTCACGTGGGACGGTAATCACATGGTACAAGTGTCCGTACCTACATCATTCGAAGGTAAGACATGTGGCCTGTGCGGATTCTTCGACGACGACTACACGAACGATCTCAAATTACGAAATGGAAGTGTGGTACATCCGAGTCATAAGACCTACTCGAGATCTAGACAGAGCGTCTATGCTTATCACATATTCGGAATAAGCTGGGCTGTTTCTGCTAGTCAGTCGCTTCTATTGGGCGACGGAGAAGTTTGTGTCGACGGCACTATACCACCTCCTCACTCTTGTGACGGAAAGACGCAGATACGAGCTAAAGCTGAGCAGTACTGCGACTTTGTACGTAACGTTCAAGGTCCTTATACTGGCTGCCATACTACTATCGATCCTTTGGAGGGTTTTGAGGCTTGCGTGTTTGACGTCTGTTCGTGCGGTGGAACGGAAAGCTGCGCCTGCGGTGCCGTCCGCGCGTACGAAACGCGCTGCCGTACCCAAGGGGTGCAATATCTCGGCTCTGTTGTCGACGAGTGCAGTGTTTGCTTTGGAGACGGTTCATCGTGCGAGGGAGGCGCGTCGTGCCAAGCTTCGGGCGACCCACACTATTCCACTTTCGATGGTGCCGGTCATCATTTCCAGGGTCGATGCGAGTACACTTTGGTTTCCGACTGCGTTTCGGGCGATTTCTCCGTCCACGTACAGAACGAAAATCGAGGTAGCGCACATGTCACTTGGACGCGATCGGTTGGTATTCGCGTGAAAGGCGGGAGTGTTATACAGCTATTGCAGAATAGGAAAACATACGTCAGCAGTCGTGAAGTGACCCGTTTCCCTCACACCGTCGGCGTGGACGGAACCCGCATCACTCGACAAGGAAACAAGGTCCGCGTTTGGCTGGCAAATTCTGCTGTTGTCGTGCGTTGGGATGGATACCATCTGGTAGAAGTGATAGTGCCCGATACGTACAAAAGCAAGACATGCGGACTGTGCGGAACGTACGACGGCGACTATACGAATGACCTTGAAGGACCAGATGGAACAGTATACACTCCTAGTCACCGCACGTATTCTCGTTCTACCCAGTCTTTGTCCGCATATCATGCTTTCGGAAAGAGTTGGACCGTTCTCGGTAATAAACGCCTACTATTACAGAGCACTGATACATGCACCGATTCCGTCACCCATCCACAGGATCCTTGCACAGTTCATCCTCAAGTGCGAGCAAATACCGAGCAATATTGTCAATTTATTCTTGAGACTCAGGGTTTGTATGCAGCTTGTAAAGCCCCAACCAATAGCACTCTGGCAGCTCTAGACTCCAACTTTTACTACGAGAACTGTTTATTTGATACGTGTGCAGCTGGCGGAGACAAGAGCGTGGCTTGCAACTCGGTTAAAGCATACGAGAGCGAGTGTCGGCGTCGCGGTGCGGACATCGGCTCCGTCGTCGACCGATGCGGCGTTTGCTTCGGAGACGGCAGCACTTGCGCCGCCTCTCGAGCAACGTGTACAGCAAGCGGTGATCCTCATTACTCGACATTTGACGGGGCAGGTCATCATTTCCAAGGGGCATGCGAGTACATCCTGGCGAAAGATTGCACAAACGAGGACTTTTGTGTTCATGTGAGAAACGAGCATCGTCATGGCAGCAACAGAGTGACATATACCAAATCGGTTGCTGTACGTATTAGAGGACTCGGTGTCGTTAAGATACTTAGTGGCAGAGTAGTTACAGTTAACGGTCAGACTGTCACACATTCGAGAACGTTGACGGACGGCAGTCAGTTGGATATATCTCACAATGCAGTGACACTAACGCTCACGACGGACGTCGTGATTAAGTTTGACGGATCGCACTTTGCACAAGTGTCGGTGCCAGGTGACTATTTGAACAAAATGTGCGGTCTCTGCGGGAGCTACGACAATCAATGGATGAACGACCTGACCTTGAGCGATGGACGTGTGATGATGGCGAGTGCTCGTAAATACTCTTCTTCTGCTCAGTCGTTGAAGGCGTACCACGATTTTGGTGTAAGTTACAAGGTCACTGGTGCTTGTCGTCTATTGCTGGGCGTAAATGAAACATGCCAAGACTCGCCGACACCTCCTCAACATCCTTGCGACGGTACTAACCATAGATCGAGTGCTGAGCAGTTTTGTCAGGTAGTTAAGGACCCGAACGGCCCTTACGGTAGCTGTAAGGACGTTGTTGACTTGACGGAAGCGTTCGAGTCTTGTGTCTTTGACGTTTGCGCATGCGCCGGTAACAGTTCATGTGGTTGTAACATAGTAAAAGTATTTGAGAGTGAATGCCGTCGCTTGGGAGGGCAAGTTGTCGGAACAATCGTAGACGTATGCGGCGTTTGTAATGGAGATGGTCAGAGCTGCCTTGATGACTACGGACAATGCACAGCGTCGGGGGATCCCCATTACTTCACATTTGATGGATATGGACATCACTTCCAAGGTCGCTGCGAGTACGTATTCGCCGAAGACTGCGTCGGAGGTGACTTCTCAATTCACGTTGTCAACGAAAATCGTCATGGCAGCAGTCGCGTGTCGTACACGAAATCGGTTGCGATCAAGGCAAGAGTTGTGGGAGTAATCAAATTGCTGATGAATGACGTCGAGGTTAACGGACAGAGTGTTGACATCTTTCCTCATCGATTGGGATCGGACGGCACTACTATTGAAAAGAGGTTTGTTGAAGTGACCGTGACACTCGGATTGTCAGGTGTCGTGGTGAAATGGATCGGTGTGAGCAGTTATGTTAGGGTTTTGGTTCCGCCGAATTACAAAGAGCGTACTTGTGGATTGTGCGGAACGTTTGACGGTAACCGTACCAACGATCTCCGCCTACGTGATGGTTCCGAAGTGGCGGCGAGTAACCCGAGCTATTCATCATCACAAAAATCGAGAAACGCTTATCACTCGTTTGGCACTGATTGGACTGTTCCTGTTGCCAGCCGTCTGTTGTTACGTACTGCAGATTCTTGTAGCGATGATAGCACGGCTCCGGATGATCCATGTAATGTAGTGAGCAGTAGCTTGCCTGCTCCAGCAGAGCGACGGAGACAAGCCGATAGCATATGTCAGGATATCGTGGATACGAATGGTCCTTATGCTGGTTGTCATGCAGTAGTCGACACTAAGCTGTACCATGAATCGTGTCTCTATGATGTGTGCGCGTGTGGCCTAAATGCAGATTGCGCTTGCGCTTCTGTCGTTGCCTACGAGAAGGAATGCAGCAACCGTGGAGTGACGAACATTAAGTCTGTTGTTGATAATTGCGGTGTTTGTCATGGCGACGGCACTTCGTGTCGAAAGGATTATGCTACGTGCAACGTGTACAGTGATCCTCACGCTGCGGTTACAGGACAAAAGCAAAGATTTTTTACGTTTGATAATCTTATTCATTTTTTTCAAGGTAAATGCGAGTACGTTTTGGCTCGGGACTGCACTGGAAATCTCTTTGATATTCACATTGAAAACGACCATCCGTCATCTGGTGTTATTCACACATCGTGGACGACTGGTCTCTCTGTACGTGTAGCTGGCCTTGGTGTGATCAAAGTAGTTCATACTGCGACGGATACGACAGTGTACTTGAATGGAGTCCTACTTACTCGACCTTCTGAGAACAACGGAATCGATGGCTCTCAGGTCATTGTTTCTAGTTTCTTAGAAGATCAAGTGGACATTTATTTGGCAAGTTATGATGTCAAAATCACTTTCTATGGTAACTATGAGATCATAGTGTCAATTCCGCCGTCGTTGAAATCCCGTATGTGCGGCCTGTGTGGAAACTACAACGGCATTACAAGCGACGATTTGATACTACCGAACGGTATATCTCTCAACGCCAGCAATATAAACGGTTCTGCGTCTTCACAGTCGGTTAATAATTATCACAAGTTTGGATTGAGTTGGTCTGTGGAAGGCGATGATAGACTAAGTCTTGCCCCCAGTTACCAATGCCCAGACGAGTTTTCTCCACCTTTGTGCGAGAGGAAGCCACAATTAAAGAAGGATGTTGAACTATTTTGTAACGTTGTTATAGATTCCACTGGTCCGTTTGCAAGATGTCACTCTTCGATCTCTCCCAATTCATTGAACCAGCAGTGCATACTCGATTCTTGCTCTCAGAACGGCAGTCTACTATTCGGTTGTTCTGCAATCAGATCATATCAGAGCCAGTGTGAACGGCGCTTGCGCACTTTGCTTGGTCCTACGGTATTGAATTGCTCAACAGGTAATTAGGTTAAAATTTAGCCTATACTTCTATATTTGTATAAAATAGCTACTTGTGGCTTGCTGTGCAGATGCTTGTGCAGATTTTAGTCCATGTTTCCAAGGAGTGACTTGTACAAACGATTTGAGCCTTCTACCGCCGTATACGTGTGGTAGCTGTCCGTCTGGGTATTTAGGAGACGGGCAAACGTGTGTGGATATCGATGAAGTATGCTAGAAAAATCAATCGCTAGCTGTGTATAAATAATGTTGTAACTTTGTTCTTAGTGTGGAGATGCCACGCCATGTTCCAGTGTTGTCACGTGTCAAAACTCACCGGGAGGATTTAGTTGTGCCGCTTGTCCGTTGGGTTACGCCGGCGGCGCGAGAACCGGTAGCGGTTTGCAGGACGCGCGTACAAACATTCAGGTGTGCTGGTCATGAAATGATTTGTCAGACTTGAAAGTTACTTTGTGCTGCTTTCTAGGTTTGTGTCGATGTCGATGAATGCCTAACTAATAACGGTGGATGCGACTCAAGAACCAGCTGTACTAACAAAATTGTGAGTCTTCACACGTTGGTATCTTGTAATAGTGTAATAGGAATCTGTTCTTCTAGGGTTCGTTCGAATGCGGGCCTTGTCCACATGGATACACAGGAACTGGTCTGACAGGTTGCGTGCTTGGTGACTATTGTCTTCTGGGTCTTGATAATTGTCATGACCAGTTGGGTACTTGTACGTCCACTGGTCCCGGTCTGTACAAGTGCGAGGTCAGTTCCACTTTGTAAGATTATGTTTACACTGAATAATAATTGTTGGTGATGTTGTGGTGTAGTGTAAACCTGGATACGCTGGTAATGAAACATTATGCGCCACGGATACGGATCAGGATGGCGCTCCCGACAACGCGATACCTGGATGTACCGACTCCAGATGCGAAGCGGTAACTTTTACATTTCTATTATTGCGTGTGTTCGGTTCAACTACAATATTGTTCAGGACAACTGTCCTTCAAAACCGAATAGTGGACAAGAAGACGCAGATGGAGATGGAACAGGTGACGCGTGCGACAATGACAGCGACAACGATGGCAGAGCAGATACAAGCGTAATGACATTTAGTGGCCTGCATGATCCTCGAGTACATTTACTCTGTGTTATTTGCAATTTTAGGACAATTGTCCTTTTGTTACGAATGCTAACCAGGCTGATAGAGACGGTGACGGTGTTGGTGATGTGTGTGACAACTGTCCTTCGGACAGTAACGCTGATCAAGCTGATGCTAACAACGACGGTAGAGGCAACGCTTGCTCGTCCGACAGCGACGGCGACGGAGTCGACAATGCGAATGACAACTGTGTGGACGTTCCGAATCCAAAGCAAAACGATACTGACAATGATGGTCTAGGCGACAAGTGCGACAACTGTCCAAATAAATCTAATGCTAATCAACTCGATGATGACGGAGATTTGGTGGGAAACGAATGTGATACCGATCTAGACAGGTTATTATTTAAGATGTTATATATATATACATATTACGTTTGTTATTTCTCTCTGTTTGTACAAAGAGACGGAGATGGATATCAAGATACCATCGACAACTGTGCTGACGTGCCTAATAGTCAACAAACGGACTCGGATAGTGATGGCGTTGGTTAGCATACGTTTTGTGTTTCATGACGAATTTGCGACATTAATTTTGACTCTTAAACTGTAGGCGATGCGTGCGACGATGATAAAGACAATGATGGCGTCACAGATAACAGCGACAATTGTCCGCTAATAGCGAATGCTAACCAAACCGACAGCAATAGTATGTGTTCTGATTTTATCGAACTTCGGATCTAATCGTTGTTCATATTTAGGTGACGGGGTCGGAGATGCTTGTCAGAACGACGAAGATGGCGATGGAGTGATCGATTCTTCTGATGCCTGTCCTAAGAATAGTGGAGTTACAGCTACTGATTTTAGTCAATTTCAGTTGATATATCTTATCGGAACTGTTAGCGGCATCGAGTGGGTTATATTGAATCAGGTAAAAGCATACATTTCGTCCGAGAATAGAGGAAGGAGTATAATGTACTACTTACTTATGTTCTAGGGCAAAGAGATCAAACAGCTACTTAATAGTAATCCTGGAGCTGCTATAGGTAGTTTGGTGTGTGTTTGGTAATAGTATCTCTGCTCATATTGCTTTTGATTTAGGATACGATAGTTTTGGAGCCGTAGACTACGAAGGGACTTTCTTCGTCGACACGACAAGAGATGACGACTTTATGGGGTTCGTCTTTGCGTACCAGAGCAGCAGCCGGTTTTACCTTGTCGATTGGAAGCAAGGAACGCAAACATACTTGGGCCAAGGAGTTGCTGGAGTAACCATTAAGGCAAGACTGAAATGCACATAACATGTTTAGTTAACATTGTCAGTTATCGATAGAGAGTTCAAAGCAGTACAGGACCCAGCAACGCTCTTAATTATGCACTATGGGAAACTGAAACAACTTCTAATCAGGTTTCGAGTCATTACAGATACTTTGTTACGTACATTACTATCTTAATACACTATTTTGTTCCTCTCTTGATGAAAGGTTTACAAACTTTGGCATGATCCCAATAATTTGGGCTGGCAAGACCGCACATCATATCAGTGGAAGCTAAAGCACAGGCCAGGAACGGGTTTGATTAGGTAGATATGGCGTATCGCTGACCCGAATTGTTTACAGCCTACACGTATATTGGTTTGTAGAGTGCAGATATTTCAAGGGACAAGCAAAGTCGTAGACAGCGGTGATGTGTACGACAAAACGTACGCTGGAGGTCGCTTGGGTGTATACTGCTTTTCGCAAGAACAAATCATTTGGTCACAATTGTCATATTCATGTGTCGACAGGTAGACTTTATTAAATATAATTGCATTGCGCAAGTTTAGATGTAGACTGTAATAATTATTACTTTAGGTTGGATTACGCCCTTCGCTTCGATGGAGCAAATGATTGTGTCGATGTTGGTTTGGCTGCTACATTGCATTTGACCAGCAGGTACATGTCATAAAACCTCTAGCCTATGTTATGGGGTTTCTGATAGTTGCGGTCCTTTCCAGCTTTACCATCAGTGTCTGGATGAACCTCCCTGATGCGAGTACATCCACGTTGCCTGTTGTTTGCAGTGAGGACACGATGCTCTGTCTCTACATTGATCAAGGGTAAGCAAATGTGTGAGATGATACCGAATTAATCACTAATCGTTTTTTGGTTATTTAGTCGAGTGAAAGGAAAGATAGGATCTACAACTATTGTCGGAGCAACAGCTATAAAGACTAAAGAATGGGAACACATTGCTCTTGTTTACGACATGACAAGTTGTTCTTTCCTAATATACTTGATAAACTTCTTTGCAAATTCGAATTATGTTTTAGAGTTTGAGCTGAGCGTCTATCTAAATGGTGTACGTGGCAACACCGCCACAAACGTTCTTGCATATGCAGTTAGTTTCTTAGGACGAATGAACCCATGTGTGTTCTTATGATTCTATTTTGTATAGGGGGGATCCAAAAAAATCAACATCGGTAAAGACGGAGCTGGTAACTTTTTCAAGGGACAAGTCGATCAGGTCATAACTGTTTCATAACTCAATTGTGTCAGATCGTCTTTCATAGTATTACGCTACCGCTGCTTTGTGTAGTTGCGTGTATGGTCGAAGGCTTTAACAGCAACAGAGCTGCGTACGCGGGCGTTGCTTACAGATCTTAGTGACACAACAATCTCTGCCGACCTTCAAGCACACTATCCGATGGACACTGGCTCCGGAGACAAGTTGTATGACCAAACAATGAATGATTTCCACGGCACCTTGGACGGTCCAATGTGGACAGCGGTAGGATGTTTGAGATGCGGTGTACCTATACTTGACTCTTGTGATCTCTTTCTGCTCTGTTTAGAGTTCTCTGGTACTGTCTCGAGAAAATTTTTGAGAAAACTTGTGTGACACTTAGTAACCGGCTGTTTCGTCTTTTCTATTGGTTTTTTTGGTTTGCATTAGCGGTATAGCATGCATAAATATTTTGTTTTGTTGCTATAGTTGTTAGCGCATGCATTGTAGCACTAAGTTTGATCAACGCAAATTTTATTTTCGGAAACTGTTTTCGTGTAGTTGTTTGCTACGCGCGAGAGAAAGAAAGAAAGAAAGAAGCAGTAAACGTGAAAATGCCTTTTAGGCCAGCCCTCCAGCTATACAGCTGGTCTTTTGTGCGATTCTCAGGAGAAATCTGTTCACCGACCGTGTGCTATAGCGTTGGAGAGGTGATTAATCACACAGCAAAGTCCCGCCCCCTTTTTACATTTTTACTTTCACCGCCGCCGGATTGCCGCCGGATTGCCGCCGGATTTACATTTTTACTTTCACGGCCGTCTTTGCCGGAAATTGTACTGAGCATGCGCACTACACCTGTCACATTTTCGACACTGGCTTCAAGCTTCGCCATACTGCAATGCTGATGTGTTCCTCCAAACATGGCTAGCATCACCGTCAACACACCACACTAGGCGGACTGTTTAGTAAGCAAACATGAGGCTTCTGTTTGACAAGCATACGAGATTGGGGAGTCTTGAGCTTCCCTTGGTCCCCTGACTTACGCCGGTGAACATGTGCCTGCATTAGCTATATTCTGTAGTCCAGCCAAGTGCTCGCAGTGGTACAGACTTGATTGTGACGCCAACTGAGGTGTGGCCATTTGAAGTACCATCGAGATTTCATCGACTGATCTTAGGGTCACAGTAGGTAGCCTACTGTAGCTGCTACTGTCTTCAGTTAGAACTCAGGCGATTCTGTACACTTCTGAGTTGAAAAGCAATGTTGCTTGTGAGTTCCTTGCCAAAGGGTTTAAGTTGTGACGAAATGTGACCCTTTTCACGATAGAGCTACAGACACGGCCCATGCATGCAAAGTACAGAACGCTACTAGTACTGGTACACTCAACATACGGTGTTAGACTAATAATAAAAACAAAACTTGGAGATTGATAACTCAAAATTACGAGATACTGAAGTTAGATATCTCGAATTTTGTTGTGCATGTGATAGTCTTCCGACTCTACGTCTTCTTTGTTATAGTGCTGATTGAGGCAAATACAAAACGTGACCAAATTTGGTAGGCTTTATGTGTTTGGTATGTGTGTGTGTGTGCGTGTGTGTGCGTGTGTGTGTGTGTGTGTGTGTGTGTGTGTACATACACACACACACACACACACACACACACACACACACACACACACACACACATATATATATATGTTACGTCACAATGCTATAGCTATCCAGCAGTCTTATCAGCAAGCTGTTGTTGATTTGTTTATCTAAACATCAAACTACATTCAAAGCAAAAACATAAGAGTTCCGAAAAGAAATATTGTTTAGTGCGTAGGTATAGGTTGGAAACGTGCTGAGTATATTCTAAAATATCCCAGGAGAACCCGTCTCTACTCGCGCGCATTGGATAACATCAAACTACGTCCAGAGCAAAGACGTAGAGGTCCACTTAGTAATGGTCAGTGCGTATATAGGAGGACACGCCTCCACTCACAAGCGAATTACTCTGCAACGGCTCATCGGACCTCCACCAAATTAAGCTGACCTCGGACGGTATGCACAGAGCGTGTCGTTTATTACCGGCAACGTCAACGACAAGATATTTTTGTGTAGCATATCTGGGCATTTAGAAATACGCCTACCTTTGGTTTTCCGAGTACACTCGCCGAATACCTACCACAGTCGATACGCCTGTTTCCTGCAACGGCAGCAACGTCTTCAAAGTGATAACATCCAATGGGACTGTTGAAATGGCTCCGAGAAGACTCACTGAAAAGACGTGTGACTGCGTTTGCACTGAATACAACCTACACGTTTCCTGCACCGAGCGCTAAACTGGGAGTGTGAACACATCACAAACAGAGAGCAAACAGTGCACTAAATCATGTCTGCCTGCATGCCAAGCTACTGCACGTATCCTATGGGTGAGTAAGAAACTGCATGTGATGTGACTTTCAAGTTTCTGTTGTTCAGATATAGATCTCTGAATGGGAAAGTCGCTGCAAATTTCTGGGAATATGACACTTGGTTGAGTTTTCATTTGTCTTCAAGGGATATTAACTAACTAGCACATTCCAGTTTATTCAAACACACATGCCCACACCAGTCATTTGAACTGGATCCTCACAGGGAGTGTGTCGATTTCTACCAAAAAGTTGCACATGACGTGTCTACAAACGCTCAAACTGACTCTTCCATCATAACACTACAGTACTCTGCCCGTACGAAGGACGGGTCATGTATCTAGTATATATATATAAGTTTGATAGTCGGCTAGACTGAACCCACGAGGCTAAAATTTGGTTTACGGGCGTAACTCGGCATGAGTAAGAACATAGGCAGGGTGGTGTCAGCTTTCACCTTCATTCGGGTCTCCTTTTGGGGTTGCATCGTAGAACGATATAATGCTGTTCATCGTTCAAGAAGGAAACTGAATGCCCTTGATAGACTCAATTTGAAGAAAGTTCCGTTACTTGAGCACAATATCATTGGGTAGTTTTGTTTTCTCATAACTAAGAGTGCAATGCTTACATTCAATATCCATTGTTTGTTCACATGCCATTGTTTCGTCACAATGCTATAGCTATCCAGTAGTCCCATCAGACTGCATTATCTGAGCAAGCTGTAGTTGATTTTTTTATTTCAAACATTAAACTACATCCAGAGCAAAAAGATAAGAGTTCCGAAAAGAAATATTGTTCAGTGAGTAGGTAGGTTGGAAACGTGCTGCGTATATTCTATAACATCCCAGGGGGACCCGCCTCTACTCGCACGCATTGAATAACATCACACTACTTCCAGAGCAAAGACGTATAGATCCACTTTAGTAATAGTCAGTGCGTAGAGATTAGAAACGGGCTGAGTATATATTAAAATATACCAGGAGAACCAGCCTCCACTCGCAAGCGAATTACTCTGCAACGGCTCATCGGACCTCCACCAAAATTAACCTGACCTCGGACGGTATGCACAGAGTGTGTCGTTTATTACCGGCGACATCAAAAACAACCAGAAATTTTTTGGAGGAAATCCGAGTATTAAGAAATACGCCTACCTTCGGTTTCTTCGAGTACGCTCGCCGAATACCTGCCACTTTCGATACGCCTATTTCCTGCAACGGCAGCAACGTCTTCAAAGTGATATTGCAAGCCCGTACAGAGAGGGGGTTCGGGGGGTTTGTACGAATCCCCCGCAGCTTTTTTGGTGTTCCGCTGCTTGAAGCAATGACATGTACACATTCGATAGAGTAACTTCCAACGCTGAATCTAGAATTTTTGCGCTACCCAACGTCTACAAGGTTTCCTGTAACATAATTACATACACAAGGCTCTTTGAAATGTACACATGATAAAAGAACAATCCATCATTAAATATCAGATATTGCTGCAGGGCGACGCGTGTCAGGATGGTATTAATGACACGAAGTGTGCGGGTGCGATTCATAACAGGGTACACACGAGGACAGCTATAGTGCCCCGGATAAACGGATACTCCGTTTGCCACCGTAGAATGGGTCGACCCGAAGACCGGGAGAAAGTGAGAAAGAGAGCTGCTTTTGCTTGCGAAAGCATTGATGTGGTGTTTGCGGCAAAGCGTCAGAAGACTGAAGAGTCTGAGAACAGATTTTCTGTTGACAGGGAAAACACTATTGTTGCTTCAGAATCCGCCAACTCTGGTAGCGCCTGGTTGAATTGGCACTGAGTTCCAAAACTACTCCTTTAAGAGAGACATCATTTTGCTACAACCTGCTTGAAGGCCAAAGCTGTCAGAGTCCATGTCCACCGGTAGATATTAATGATTAACACCAGCCATCTGTTGCGCCAACCATTGCCGCAGATCCTTGCCATGATTCCGGATTGGCGTTGAACAACGATATAGACAGTATTATAGGCAGCTGTGATTCCGACTGGAATGTAATCATGACTTTAAAGTCTATGCCTAGTGCACGGATATACGCCCTCTTGAAAGAGCACTCGACACCGCCTGAGAGTTATGCTTTTCTACAGCTTTTCTTGGAGGATGCAAACGAAGCTTTCGCAGAAACTGACTTGTTGAGCACAAGTGGTTAGCATACAGCATGCAATTGGATGGTGGTGTTTGCGTTGCTCGTGCTATTTTTAATGGAGTGGATGGCCCCCAGATCAAAGAAAAGTTTGTAACCAAACCGTTCAAGATGTGGCACAAGAAGTCAGAGCAGTGCAAAGAACACGAGACTCTTAAACATCATGACACTGCTATGCAACTGGCCCATGACTTGATCCATGAAGTGGAAAGTGCTAAAACTGGAGTGCTGATGCTGGCTGATAAACAAAGAGCAGCTAATATTGAGAAAAACCGAAAGTTGCTCAAGCATGTTATTCGAGCTGTCTTGTTTTGTGCTTAACAGAGTATCGCTCTACGTGAAGACTCCGAGAACTTGGCCACTCCTGGTAATCCTGGCAATTTCTTGGCACTGCTGCAACTGCTTTCAGTCAATGATGAGGCTTTGCGAGACCACTTAGAGTCTCCTGCTATAAAAAATGCTACGTACATGTCTCCCCGCACACAAAATGAGATTATCGAAGTTTTAGAAAACATATCATTTTGCGAGGTTTTTTAGGTGAGCTGAAATCTGCTAGATATTATACGATTCTAGCAGATGAGGTGACTTCGCACAACGTTGAACACCTCGCAATCTGTGCTAGATTTGTAGATAGACTCAATCAGGTGCGTGAGGAGTTTCTTGGCTCTATTCCTTTGAAACGTATCACTGGGAAGCAAATAGCAGACGCAATTACATCATTTCTTGACCACAATGGGATTGAAGTCAAAAACATGTGTGGTCAATGATATGACGGTGCAAGTAACATGGCTTCAGAACGCGTTGGTGTGCAAGCCCACATTCGAGAAAAGGCTCCGCTTGCTACCCACGTTCATTTCTGCAGCCATGCCTTGAATCTTGTTATAACCAAATACTGCTCCATACCAGACATTCGCAAAATCTTAGATCGACTCCATTACTGCTGTCGATTTTGTGAACAGCCCAAAACGTAGTGGCTTGTTAGACCTCATTGTATCAAGCAATGTCCTGGATGCTGACAAGCGCAAGCCTCTTCTGAATCTCTGCAAAACCCTTTGGGTGGAGAGACACAAGGATTACAAGCATTTTTTTTATCAAGGATATAAGTTTATCGTACAAGCGCTAGAGCTTATCGGGCATAAGAAGCATTTGGAGACGTATGGTGACATGTACCCGGACTGGTACACTGCTAACCGGAGTGAAGCTCAGCAGATTCTTGCTGTAATCACATCATTTGGTTTCATTGTCAGTTTCATGAATCCGTATGAGTCTAGGTCACACAGTGCTGGCATTACCGTAAAACTGCAAAAGAGAAGTCTTGATATTATGCAAGCGCACCAAATGGTCATCGAAACCATTGACACTTACCGAGATGAGCGTCAGGTAGACAAGAGAGGTTTTGACAGCATCTTTGAAACAAGCGTCAAGCTAGGAGATGAAGTTGGTGCTTCGGTTTCTATGCCAAGAATTGCTATACGTCAGCAGCACAGAAGTAATCCCGATTGCTGTTTCCAAAAGACTACTTCAGAAAAACCATTGCTATTCCACTTTTAGATCACATTTTGTCTTCCCGGGAGTCGCAGTTTTCTATTGCTTCTATCGTTGCGTGTATCCTTCTGGGCATCGTACCCACGGTGATGTGCTCGACTAGAGAAGTCGATCTCACACCCGCCATTTTTATGTACGAAGAACACCTGCCAAAACCTCGGATTGTTCCCAGCTGAAATGTGGCGATGGAGAAAGAAGTATTCTGTAATGCCAGATGACAAGAGACCGTCGTCACCAGAAAAGCTATTAAGGACTACGACGAGGTCTTTTTCTCAAACAGGTATGCTCTCCTCAAACTTGCCTGTACGGTACCAGTCACGTCGTGAGAGTGCTCTTCGTCGCTTAAATAATTATATGAGGGCAACAATGGGCAATGATAGCCTGTCTTACCTTGCTCTTCTTCACATACATTATGATACTCAGATTAATGCAGTAGATCTTTTTGCTAAAATGTACCCTCGCGGGCTCCAATTAGAATCTGTGTTGAAACATTAGCTTTTTCCGTGTTAGCGGTGACTTTGCCTTTGTGAGCTGATAGATTATTATAAAGATATTGCAGAACGCAAATTCAGATCACACGGCAGCATCACTTTTAATTAATAAATGGTCCACAGTCGCCGTACGCGAATCTCCCCCCTCCGCCCAATAGCCTGCGTACGGGCTGTGTGAGAAAATCGAAAACGGAGAGCAAAAAGTGCGCTAAATCATGCATGCCTGCATGTCAAGGTACTGCATGTATTGTATAGGTGAGTAAGAAACCGCACATGACTTTAAGTTTCTGTTGCCGAGATATATATCTCTGGGAGGGTCGCTGCAAATTTCTCGGAATAGAACACTCGGTTAAGTCTTAATTTGTCTTCAACGTGATATCAACTAACTAGCACATTCCAGTTTGTTCGAACACACGCCCATACCAGGCATTTAAACTGAATCCACACAGGGAGTGTGTCGATTTCTCCCCAAAAAATTGCAGATGGCGTGTCTATACACGCTCAAACTGAGTCTTCCGTCATAGCACTACAATACTCTGACCGTACGAAGGACGGGTCATGTATCTAGTATAAATATATATATATATATATATATATATATATATATATATATATATATATAATATGTCAAGCTAATCGCGAGAAACTTCCAACGTAAATGGTTAAGCAGAACGTAATTCTGATGCGTTTTAGCTCGAAGGCCGTTTTCAATCAGGTATAACAGTAATTTGACTACTGTTTGTTGTTTTAGATATGTTCTCCTGTTAGGTCACAAAGTGTGACCACCAATCGTTAACTACATTAAGTCCAGCATCTTGATTCATACTATAACTACATTTTCTGATCCATATAGCCTCTTTTAATCTTCTTTTATAGTATCCTCGTTCTGTAGTTATTTTCCCCAGTCATTTGATGTCCTAGTTTCCAACAATGTGCTGCCACTGCTACCCGATGTAGGTGGAGTTGCAGTCTCGACATGGTATTTGGTACACGGCGTCTATTTGTTGCATTGATGGAATTGGATCTTTTGGATGGCATAGTATTGATGCGTTGGTGGATTTGTATTTACAGACTAAGTTGACGTTTACCAGTTTGCATAGACGGCAAATCTTTTCTGTCATACCAGGAACGTACGAAAGTTAACATTGGTTGGGTTTCACTTTTGCTCAAATCGACCGGAAACAGGATGAAATGACAGAGAAGGTCATATTGGGTGGGTGGGGATATTCCGTACACTTACTAAAACTCGCTTTTCTCAAATGTTTGGGGTTTATAATACTGTTCAACGCGCAATAACACGTACCAATCGAGTCTGCATGCGTGTATTCCTGAGACGTACCATCAGCGTTTAGAATTAGTCACGGATGGTTGCCGAGATCCAGGCCCGTAGGACAGGGGAGGGGGGGGGGTGGATTCGGACGAACCGCCCCGCTCAGCCGTGAAGGTCAGCTTTCGATCCAATGTATATATATAGAACGCGTATAGTTAGTAAATGCGCCTCTAGATTTGTATGCGCTCCTATTGTGTCAAATTCTCTCTATTGTTTGAAGCAATCCCTACATTTCTCGTCGTTTCTTTATAACATGCTTTTAATTGTAGTGTCTATATATCTAAAGAAAAGTGCTCCATGGACGCAGCCGTATGATTGTTTGTTCAGTATCGTAAATACATGTGGTCGCAAA
This sequence comes from Corticium candelabrum, assembly GCF_963422355.1. Classification (NCBI taxonomy): domain Eukaryota; kingdom Metazoa; phylum Porifera; class Homoscleromorpha; order Homosclerophorida; family Plakinidae; genus Corticium; species Corticium candelabrum. The sequence goes on from NC_085103.1 coordinate 2,025,629, forward strand.
CCGCTCTGTTCCTTTTCACTCTTACAGCACGCGACCTTCTCTACTTCGAAAAGCAACCACTACTTTGCTTTGTGCTGGCGTTCGTCTGTAGGTCGTAACGTCACAAAATGTTTGTTCTTCGTGCGGCTCGCAAACTCTGCAATTTTGCGGTCCATCTTTAAATTAGCACGCAACCTTTTCTCACTTTGAAATAGCAACTGCATGGTGTCGTTCGCAGGTCCCCTGTATCTATGCGTTGTTGTTCGTCTGTAGTTTGCAAAAGTTGACATTGCAGAAGGAAAGAGACGACGAAGTTGCTGGCCGGCTTGAAGCACTGCACATGTGCCAGTCGACGGATCGTGAAAGCTTCTTCTAAATCGGCACTGTCGAAACAGCTGCAAGTGAATACTTGGTCACCTAGACAGCCTGTCAGAGCTACATATTGTTCGGTATTTTTGTGTTTTCTCCGCCAAATAAGCGAACTGTATGATGTTCCAATTATTTAGACGCGGAAAATTGTGTTAATTAACATAAGTTGCCCAGGCGAAGAATGGCCTAATCAGCTAGTAAATATATATAATTCGAAAGGCTAAAAAGTAAAATGTATGTGACGTCATGGTTCGTTTTGGTGTATTGCATACCGCCCACTTCTGAAGCCAGGCTACGGGCCTGAGATCTAGCAATTGGAATCTAAACCTACTCTATTGTAACCTGGTGAAGCAGGTAAGGATACGCCCCGCAACAGGGCCTGGATGGCTCTCTACTACCAAGCAGAGGCGTAGGAAGGGTGAGCAGACTATGGAAGCACAGTGATATCAGACTCGATGTCTATAGTAGCCGTTTCTGATTTTGCGCCCACGGGGCAAAATCTAGGGGTCCAAGAGCCCCATTGCCCCATGCGTATGCAAGTCTTACCTCCCTAGTTTATGTCTGAAATATCGTAGCACTGAAGACCAAATAGTACGGCTACATGTAACAAACACTGGCCGTTTATTTTGTTCCTTTTGGAGCGCTAGAGAATCAGCTATGCAACGGGTGCTTACATATTAGAATAAAGTCAACCATGCACTGAAATCAAACTTTACGGAATTGCTACGCGTACGGAATTACCCCAGATTACTCTAACGGAGTTTGTGATTGACAGCTGTTTTCTTGGCTCACATTTCCCTAACTTACTGGTCCCAAATACTGCATAGGCACAACAGCAGGGATTACCTACCATCTTGTGGCCTCACGTTCGCCATCTAATTAGACAGCTGATCCACGTGTCTGGTGTCGTCAACATATCCTGGTAGCCAAATTAATGGTCGATTCTAAATTGGCGGTCGTTGGAAAATCCGCCAATCCGCCAAATGTAGAATTCACCGCCAATATTTAATCTTACACGGTAATTTTCTAAGGGGCCTGATTCCCTACTGACAAAATAAAATCATTATAATTCACGACATAACTGTTACATATAAATTATCAGTTAAAACGTTTCAAAATTTATCGATTGTTAATGCTAGTAGAGTTTCAACGGTCTAACTGTCAAGTTGTCTCCATAGCAACAAGAAACGCCTCCGCTGTTTTAAACAAGGTTGGCACGGATATTGCGCGCTCGCTTCGCTCGAACGTGCAGGGAACACGAGGCTACGTAGATCGCAGAGTCTGATCTGATTAGAATCTTTTTTGTGCGTTCAAGCTCATTTTGACGAGTTTCTCTACCTCGGGGTTACAATTGGAAAATACTGTTCATCTGTGCCGGCTGCTACAGCTTGCTACAGAGTGCATGCAAGTCTTCAATTTCGAAAGCCTGCCAGTGGCTGATACCAGCTCTTCCTCAAAATTCGCAGGACTAGGCAGATCCGTCTGCTTAAACGCATCCGTCTGGTTAATTACACGCTCCAATTAATCTCTAGCGCGTGTCTTTCCAGAACAGGTGTGCGTGTCTATACGTATAGCTATATTGACAAGGCCTAGTCCATGCAGATGCTGACTTCTAGTGTGCGTTTAGAAACTTGTGCTCTGCGCGATTGCACAAACAAAAGAATCTTCAAGGTCCCAAACCTACATTGAGTCAAAACATTTACTCTATTTGATCAAGGAAGTGCTTGATCTAGGAACGAAATGACAATAGTTGATCTTTAGAGTACTCTTCTACTGTCTCCAATAATACATTTGCGCGGTTTCTTTGTCTCCCACAAGTCAACGACAGGGTAAGGACGGCACACAGTCACCTACAGCTTCATGAACCTCGTAAGGTATACATTTGGACCATCGGTTATTGGTTCCTGAAATTCTGAAGCCTTTGGAAAGTCTATATATGCTTTACTTATGTCTGTAAATGACAACTGTAGCTTAACAGTAAGACCTATTACTGTATACCATAGGCATTACTTTGAACAGAGTAGTGAGAGCATAGGGGAAATTCTTCAAGACACGCCCACTCAGTTGGAGATGCACCAAGTTCGCCATCCCTGGATCCGCCTTTGAAAATAATGTCGATCCGTCAAGCGTAGATGTAGCCTGGAAAAGAACTTTAGATCCGATCAACTTCAGAATAGTTTGAGAATAAAATTTTGCCTAAACGCATGTTCCGTTGTGTTAATTCGTGTGTGTGTGTTACATTTGTATGTCAGATATAAATAAGAGGAAGTCAGGAAGATAGAACTTGGTGGTCTAGGTGTCCAGAACTTGTGAAAGGTAGTGCTGTCGACATAATTTCCAAACACTGCATAAGCGGATTCTTGTGAGACATCAGACTCCGTGTTTTGACGTCAGCTGTTACGTAGTTGTTTCTGTGCTATTTAACTGCGTACCATGAGCACTATCAGTCGCGGATCCAGAGCCCTAACATGGGGGTGCACGATTAATATCAACAAATGAAAATTTTATATTAACACAAATATATAGCCTTAAAGGACTTCAGTAGTTATGAAACGGCACTACGCACTAGGCTGTCATCTGAGTCTAGAATATGAATTAAATAATTTCATCCTTCGGGGTCTGTTTTCCAGCAAATCATTGATGACTTCCTCGTATTCTGTTTCCATGTCGTAGTGAAAGTGTGACAAGGCGAGACCGCTAATTGTCTATCCTAGTGTAGACCACAGGTAAGATCTAGTTAAAGCAACAGTAGTTCACTGATGCTCCGCTCACAACTATACAAATGATTACTGGTAGTGTGTAAATAGTGTATTTATAATATATACAATTGGAAAATACTGTTCATCTGTGCCGGCGGCTAGAGCCTGCTCCAGAGTTGAGGGCAAGTCTTCAATTCCAAAAGACTGCCAGTGACCAATACCAGCTCCTCGTCAAAAGTCGCAGGACTACGCAGATCAGGCCCGGATCCAGATGGGGTTCAGGGGGTTGAAACCCCTCTTTTCCAATAGGTGTGGTTTAATAATTTCATTAGGAAAGAGAAAATTAATAATGCTATAAATAACTGCTACCAGGTCAACCCCCTCTTTCAAAAATTCCTGGATCCGGGCTTGCTGATACGTATGGATAAATAATTAACTTGATCAGAAACTGGCGAATACTTGTAAAAAATTAACCACGCCCCTTTGCCAGCTGCTTCGCTTGCGACTTTAGCGTATGCGTAGCTATGTAGGCTTCTGCTGCAGCTTCATGAACATTTTCAGCTGCATATTTGAACCATTGGTCACTGTGTTCTGACACGTTACGCCTGAAATTCCAACCCTTAATTGGAAACTACTATCTACGTCTTTATACATATTGTCTCGAATTTTCTTTATAAAATTTCTGTAGAAATTTCTCAAGACACGTCCACTCGATTGGGGTGCACGTGCACCAAGTGCACCATCCCTGGATCCGTGCCAGAACGCGTTGACGAACCGGTTAGACTACAGAAGAAACCCATGTCGGAGAGTAGAGAATACATTTTACTTCATACTGCAAACAGAAAAAGTACGGTGCCAAAAGAATGATTCTATTCGTATACCAGCGCCATCACCACACGCTGGCATCAAACACAAGACACGGATTTGCATTATTAATGTCTGCACGTCGTGGTGCAAATCTACCTGCGGCCCGTGGTTCATAGACGCCACTGGTGAGGTACGTTCTCGATAGAAATGACGCCTTTATCATCATACATATTAATGGCGACTTTATCTGTAGGATGATCCCATTTTCTCACGTGATCGCTCTTTGCTGGGGGAATTAAATTTTCTTGATCACACCTTGCTGGTGTAGTAGTCGTTACTGTAATCACGTGACTAAAGATGTGTGTGTGAGTGTGTGTGTGTGTGTGTGTGTGTGTGTGTGTGTGTGTGTGTGTGTGTGTGTGTGTGTGTGTGTGTGTGTGTGTGTGTGTGCCAGCAGAACGAATATGATACGAGTATCGCTTGCACGACACTTCAATCATCATCTAGATGTAGTATCTAGTTATAAAGAGTATAGCTACAGAAGACCTGGTGTGTGTGTGTGTGTGTGTGTGTGTGTGTGTGTGTGTGTGTGTGCGTGCGTGCGTGTGTGAGCGCGTTATAACGTACAAGCAACAGAATAAACAAAGCTCATCTTCACAAAAAAAAGAAACTCTGTGTCAGGCGTAGGTCTGATCTGCATAGTTTTATGGAAACGAAGTGGCTACGGATACGGGCCCGTACCCCCAACTTGCTCCGGCTACGGGTATGGCACACTGGTCACATGACGCGGCACGCTGGTCACATGACAGCTTTGCTTTTCTGACGCTTGCGCATTGTTTGCACGTGCCGGTGACTGTCTGTACGTGCAGACTTCAAAGTTACCCGCGTAAATCTCCCCCGCGTAAATCTCCCCCGCGCAAGTGTGTTCTGACCACCGCCAGTTTCTTTCGCGCCCAAATGTTTGCGAATTTCTCAAGCTCGACAATCAAAGGCAGGTTAGACAATCATTGACTGAAGCGGTACATATACATGGCGGGTGGTTCCGATAACAATTCACACTCGTAGGTCTATCAGAGAGCTGACCAGGCAGGAATGCGGTAGACTGAAGTTTCCTAGTGTGAGTCCAGAGCAGGGTCAGGTCATCACTGTGTCCAGAATCACTCTTTTCAGCAACCCCCACACCAGTACTGTGATGCCCAGTGAGTCTGTGCGCAGAAGACTAGCCGGAAAGATCAATCAAGACTGTGACTGTAAAGATGAAATCCAGGTTGCTGGATTCTTGTTTGGTGTATTTGATGTAGATGGAATTAGATAGTTCCTAGCAATACACGAAGCCAAATCCATCGCCTCACCGGTAAATTTGATTGATGCAAGAAAGAACACATTGTTTGTCGTACTGACCCTTGCATACATACACTTGACATGAACTTCACAGGAGCATGCACGCACCTGTATCTGGTAAATATAAAGGTTTACACATTCAGTCGGTGCCAACAATACTGCTGACTTAATAAATACCGTAATTCACACCACTCTGTGCCCTCTGTCATTTATTGTAATGCATCTTCAACGTAGACACAGAACATACTTTAAAAACCAGCAACAGGTCTCAAAGCAAACTACCATATGCTATACATAGAGCAACCTCTAATCTTCAAATATAAAGTAGTCACCTCTTTCTCGCCTAACGAAGATATAGAATCGACAATAAATATATCATTCCTCTTGTCCTAATTCGACTGCTTCTAAGGAAGCCTCTAAAGAAGCACTCATTGATGATTGATTTCCGAACTGTGAATTAGTTCCTCATACTTTGCGACTCAATTCCCTCTTTGAACAGAATAATCAGTTTACCACAAAAAATTCCTTTCAGCATGAGTAAAGTATGGTCCTAGGAGGAAAGTTGAGGAGTCATAGATGAAGCAAACTACTATCAGACAGATCATATGCAATCACACACATGCAAATCTTTCAATTAAATCAATCAATATTAAAATAATGTTGCAACTTTCCAGATTCCAAAACTAGTTTTGCTTCTCTACCATACAATTATGCAATTCAGAAATAGTGCAATAGAAAACTTTTCATAATTGATATTACTTCAGGATTAGGGTTGCATGACAACACTTCATAACCTGTCAGCTGAGCAAGCCACACATGGCCATCTAAACAGTTCATTAGACAACTATATGGTGCTAATTCTAACTTAATCAGTACTGCTCCAAACTGCAGTAAAGTTTTCAATTAATTATTCTTATACTTGGATGTACCAACAACTGACATTAATAGAATATCACTGTGCCACAACTGTCAACATTATCATGCAAACAGTAGCCCTGTTAGCAACATAATTCCATTGCGAAGATGTCTACCTAATTCTGCACTAGGGGTAACATGTTCTTTAATGTTTCTCCATTTAATTATTTGTTAGGTCACTCTTGAGAAAAACTGGTTTTCTACAAATTTCACCATTCCTGACTTCTTGGATGTGACACCACTCGACAACCAAAGTTTCCAGCTATTCAAAAACATGTTATGGAACCAACCAGCATCTGCCATAACAACGACATGTGGTAACTTAAGCAGTCATCAAATTTCCATGTTGACTTGCAATCGTTGGCTAACAGAGGACATACTGCAAAACTTGTCTGATGTCTTAAATCAACGTTCAAGAGACTGTCTGAGCATAGTTCTCTCTGAGTATAACAAAACACGATCGCACAAAGCTGTTTTAGCAGCTGCAGAAGGCAAGGAAAACGTACGTCTTGCATTCTTGATCTTAAACGTTTCAGTAAATCAATTACTTCAGACCACCATGGCTTCCAACAAGTTGCTAACAGGAAATCACTGGGTGGTAGCTGTAATAGATGTCTGTGCTGAAACTACCTACTACTGTGATCCCTTAGGTTTTCCTATTCCCATCAATCTGTCAGTCGAAACACAGCAGGTTTCTTTAGAACTGAAGAGGGTTCTTAGCAAGCAAATGAAAATGTTCTATCACAGGATTGCAATGCATAAGCCGATGTTTGGCCCCAATAGTGAACACATCTGTTCTCGAAATTGTTTGAACTTTCCAGTTCAAAAGTGTTCATCGGCATGTGGAATAATAGCGTTTACGTTTGTTGCAATTTCTGCATTTACCCCAACAAATGTCTGGGAATGTATATGCTCACCCCACATGGCTCTGAATGATGTAAAGTCAAATTTGACTCTATTTTGGCAAGCAAGTAAATATTCACCTTACCTACGCAAGGTGCTAGTGTGTTGGATATCCACTCGGACTATTGACGTGACAAACATCATTGATAAGTCTGCACTTGTGCTCACGGCATCATCTTTTAACAAACAAATTTCATATCAACATCAAGCAAGCAGACTTAGACTTAGACTTAGCCTGAAGCAGAAAGACTGCGAAACTGAAGAAGACAGTTTTGGTCACAAAAATGCACCATGTGACGAAGGTACAGAGAATAGCAATGACAGGAGTCCGTCTACTACTCACTTAGACATCTCTTCTGTAACAGTTCCACAGCTCACAACTGGACAAGAATTTTCCTCCTTTGAAGAGCTAAAGCACTGTATTTCTAGTTATGAAAGAGCAACATTTGTACAACTCTACATTAGGAGATCCAGGTCAGTAGAATCTGCCAAGAAGCGAGCAACTAAAAAGAACTTCAATTCTGACTTAAGGTTTTCAGAATTACAGTATAACTGTATTCATGGTGGAAAGCACTTCCAGTCACGGGGTACAGGAAAGCGCCCTAATCACTCGTAAGTCTCATTTGTTTGTCGTAATAGCTATTCAACACCTTTATATGTACAACTTCACTACATTGCAGAACCTTTCAAATGGAATGCCCATGTTAGGTGAGAATTGTAGCATCAACGGATGGACAGAAATTGACCATCAAAAGTATCAACCTCTAGCATAATCATGACATTAGCAAGGTAAGAATTATTGTCATCCTTGCATTCAATAATTAAAAGGCATGGCATATTGCATTGCACTTGGCTGTGGTACTTTAGAGACAATAACAGCACCTTCTTGTTTTCATAGGAACTCTTCAAGCAACTACCACGACAGAGAAAGCTTTCCAATGATGTCAAGCAAGAAGCGCAAAAGTTGCTGTCATTACAAGCAAACAAGAAGATGGTTCAAGATAAACTGTCAAACGAAACAGGCCAAGTGGTTCTTTTAAAGGACCTGAGCAATCTATCTACGCTAATGAAGAGTGGCAGTACCCGTAACAACTTAGAAGGTACTGTCAAGGAACTGACAGAGCAATATGGTAGGTTATTATGTAGGTTTTAAATGCTGTAGAATGTGTTGTTAATGTGCATTTGGGGTGGTCACGTGTAGGTTCAAGTGTGCATGTAATGACAAATGACCAAAAAGAACTATTGGGAGCCCATTTTCAAGATGACCAAATGAAAAAGGCATTCGATGCTTACACTGAGATATTATTTATTGATGCCACCTACAAGCTTCTTGAGCTGCGGTTCCCATTATACATTATCCTCATAGAAGATGGCAATGGGCAAAGTGAAATTGCAGCAGCATTTTTGTTACTTGAAGAGAAGAAAACATCACTATCAAAAAATCATGTCTATTTTTAAAGAAAACAATCCATCCTGGACAGCTACCAGAGTTTTGATGGCAGACAAGGACATGACTGAACGTGACGTACTAGCATCAAATTTTCCAAATGCTGACCTTTTGATTTGCCTCTACCACACTCTCACGTCATTTCGACGAGAGATTTCTTGTGAAAAAATGGGCATCACATCAGGTCAGAGAACCATGTGTTTGGAACTTCTGCAGCAAATGGCATATGCCACAAATGAAGTAAAATATACAGAATTGTATTCTCGTTTCAAAACCTGCGCTCCTGCAGCTGTAATCGACTACTTCAACAAGCAGTGGCATCCCATTCGTAAGCAATGGACAATGGGTATGAAATACAGCACAGGCAACTTCTTGAACGCGACCAACAATAGACTTGAATCACTAAATGCCAAATTAAAATCTGTCATTCCCCGCTTTTCCTCCATGGAAACATTCACTGAGAATTTCTTTTGTTATTCTGAGAGTACTACAGTCAGAACGAGATCATAATGCAAGTCTTTCAGTTTTGAAAGTGCCCACTGCATTTCATTCAACCTCTGATGAAGCAAGCAAGCATATTATGCTGTGCCTTACTCCCTATGCCTATGAGTTGGTGAAAAAGCAAATGGATATGATTGCAAAAGTAGCATTAAAATGTGCAGAAAATCAGCAGTATCATGTGTCCTCTAGTGAAGGCAATATTACAGTAACTGCAACCTCATGCCAGTGTCTAGGATGGCTTTCAATGAGGCTCCCATGCCGTCATATACTGTCGCAAGGGCTGACATTGGCATGAGCTTATTCGACGAAGGATTATGTGACAAAAGGTGGACACTACACTACTTCAAGTCAATGCACAGTATTTTCAAAGAATTTTGCCAGCAATCAGTCGACTGTCTCTTTTGTTACTAGTTCATTGCCTCAAACACATAACTTAGCACAACCACTCTCTCAGGTTTGTATTACATGGCTAGAACTTCAACAACATTGCCTGCAGTATGCTCTGGTTCAGTTTCAGAAATCTAAACTTGTTTCAAGAGTCACAAGTAAATTATCTACCCTAGCTTCAGAAGACTCTGGACTAACCTTTACCAAGCGATTAGAATTGTTGAAACAATTAGTTACAGCATGGGAAAATGGAGAAACAGTTGCATTAGTCAATGGTAAGACCTAGTGGCATTATGTATACAAACTGTGTGCATACACCAATAATGTGAGCAAATACACATGCGCATGCTGATGCAACAAGTAGGCACACACATTGTACATATTTACTTTGTTAAAGACAAAATGGTGTCAGTTTTGTTTTGACAAATACCTAAATGTGTGCAGATCCTACAAAAGAAAAGCAACAATATTTAAAAAAATGAAACACACAAAAACAGAGCTCAACAAGGTACACTCTTTTTCCACCGGCAATAGTAATACTGAAAGGAAACATGTTCTGACACTTACAGTTCCATCAGTAAAAATGAACCAAGAATCAGAAATGAATGCCTGCATCCCGACACCAAATGCTGCAAAGGCAAACCGAAGACAACTAGGTATGTTCTTCACCTTTTGCATACTGCCTGATATTACATACAACATTGAGTCCAGTGTTGTTTCTTTGTATAACAACAAAATGCGTTGTTTGTAATAGAGACCAGAGCAGAACGACTGCTTGAGAGTCAACAAGTAAGTTAAATATATACTCCACTGACATGGTATTGTGAATTGTGATCACTACAGTTCTTTCTTTGATCTGCTCAAATGACTGACATACAGATAGCAATTATTGAACTAAGCTTCTACATAGTATGACGTAGTCACTACAAGTGTTTCTAGCCATTATGAGGAAAGTAGTGTCTTGATTATACAGTACCATACCATACCATAACATACCATACCATACCAAACCATACCATACCATACCATACTATCCCATACTGTATTGTACTGCAGTGTAATATACCCTACTATACTACTGTATTCGCCTGTAATATAAAGCCTTGGGCGTATAGAAAAGAAACGCTTTTTCCTGGGCGTATACTAGGCCATGGGCATTATTTTGGTCTCAAGCGTATACATGGCTGCAAAATGCTGTCGTTTGGCCAGTCATCATCTAAACACTTGATGACAGAAATACCACAAATGCTTGCAATTATCCTTTGCAAGATCAAAGGTAATGGTATCTGTACAGCATCAGCATACACGCAGAAACTACACTACACACGCAAACCAGAGTGGTCGCCCTGAAGTCAGTCAAAAGCATCAGGATTGGTAATTGCAATGAAGACATGAGTCTAGCGGTAAGCACTTTACTCAACACTGACACCAGCTCATCAAACGCACAAAGACGGAGACAAATTTTCTGTGGACCCCAGTTTGTTTTGTCTGCGCATGCGTATCCTGGGCTTATACTTGGTCATGGGCGTATAATTGGGCATGAGCGTTTTTTCGGGCTGAAAGTTCTGACCTGTCACACATGGGCGTATATACGGGCATGGGCATTATTTGGCATGGGCAAATAGCAGCAGTATAATATACCATGTAATAGTCATAGCATGAGTTGTGGAAATCCATGTACATTGTTATTGATCCAAAGCCTTCAAGGCTTATCAATGAGCTAATTGACAGAACCACATGTGAGATCCAATTATCTAGTTGATAATCCCGAGAGGTTGAGGTGTCAATAAAATACATGGACCCTATTACAACCATGCTATAAAATATTTAGAATATATCATGTGACCTTTAGAGGTAATGTGATTAGTGAATTTGGTACGGTGGCAGTTTTGAACCTACCAAGACATTTCTATCATGTATAGAACACCCCATATTGACTAATCAGATTGTCTAAAGATCACGTGACATATTCTAAAGTATCCCTTACTTCACCACACCATATTGGATGTTATACCATGGTCACGTGCGTGTGACCAGTCACAAGCTCATATTGAGGTGGTGTATATGGCGTATTGCACAGTAAGTATGCAATAAGTTACTTCTGCTTATTATGTTACTCTCATTTATACTTACATGTCACGTGACCATGTTATAAATAACTTATGGTATGATTAGCGGGCAATATGGCTTTACCAGCACTCAGGACGGGGTTATAAAGCCATATAGCACGCCCATCGTACGATAAACTACACTTATACAATACTACTATAAATAAACAGATGGTATACAGATATGAGGTGCATTTCTTACCTCTTACAGTCTTCTAAAGGATAGAAGAGTTACGCGACCTCTTCTGGTTGTTTTTTGCCTTTCGTCCTCTTTCTAAAATGTTGAAATAAGGACTGATGCTTATTCTGGTTCTTCTACCTGAAAAAACAGAAGAGAAAGTCGTGTACATAACTACTGTGCCATTTGCATGTAATAGACAGCCACTTAATCTACCTAGCTTGTTGTGCTATACAACAATAGGGTACATGGCAGCAGAGGAGACAGGGCCATTCTTGTGAGACTTGATGATACTTCCTTGATTAGCCATCAGATAAACAAGATGATTGACTTTCTTATACAATTGGTAGACATGAGGCAGAATCGTTGAAAAACTAGACTTTCCTCCATCCAAGATATGAGATCTGCTTAACCATATTGAAGGCACGTTTCATACCTAATTTCAAAAGGACCCAGTCAGGATAGAACGTCCTCTAATGCCAACCTAACATGCATATGCTTAGCTCTGAACCTCCTTCTGTTAGGGTTACGGTTACTTACGAGTTAGGTCAATGCTGGAGCCAGCACCAGAATCAAAAATAACTATGTCTGGCCGCTTTCATTGTCTACGTACCGATGAAAGACTTGTTTCTTGTGATGAAGATTTAGTTCATGAAGGCAACTGCTTCAACAGCAACTATTTCATCATGTTCCCTGACTGACTGACTGACTGACTGACAAAAATCATTTAAAAACAAATTTCTAAATACAGAACACCAAAAGTTAAAAATATTATCCATGACAGTGGAATCACGGTCACAGCAAACTACAAGTTAAAACTAAGCGCAAATAGTAGAGATCAATTCTAATGAAAAGCGCCTTGAATGGCACTGTGCACTGACTGACTGACTGATTAACTGCCGTTCGTTAGTTGCAACACATATCTGTCTACAGAGAGAGACACATCGAAAACGTAAATCTGTTTAAGCCACTAATAGTAGCACTGGAGAAAGATGGATTAACTAAATGAATTGTTTCTGACTGTTTGTATCACATTATCTCTTCTTGTTAAATCACAGGATAATGACTTTGAGAAATCAAAGTTAGCCAATGAATTGAAACAAGATCTCCAGAGTGAGTTTATAAAATGAAATCAGAGTGTACTCAATATTTGGTGCATTGACAATTACATTTGTTCATGTCAGGTATCAAGATGCCGTCTACATATCGAAAGAGAGGAAGACCAAAGGACACGAACTAACAGTGATAGGCCTGCCATCAAAAAAGAAGAAGTCTCTGAAAACTCTCCAGCCATTTACTAAGTTGCACACATCAGTAAAGGAGAAGGGTAGGTATTTATCTGGACTAATTAACAAACACATCCAGCTAGTTACTCTGTACATTGTGCAGTAATGCTAGAATGGTTCGTGGACGCAGATTTGGCAGCAGGTGTGCTGAAAAATTCACAACGACTGCTTACTGAAAGAGATGTCGAGGCTAGGCCAGAGATGGTAACTGATGCTGTTCTGGATGAGAATGTAGACATTCATTTAATCAGGAAGTACTTTCAACACGATGCTTGGCTGCTTGTGACCCAAGTTGTACGGCAGAAGCAGAAAACTCAAGGATACATTTGCAAGTACTGTTCCCATGATCTAGATGATGAGTCACAAGCAATTTTGTGTGACCACTGCCTTCAGTGGTTTCACATGAAGTGCGTGGGGCTGAAACAGAAGCCAAAGAAAAAAGTACTGGTTTTGCAGACATTGCCACCATGCACGCCTAATGTAGCTAGTGCTCTACCACGCTAGCTATAGCCATATTTACGTATAGATTATTATCTAGACATACCTACGGTCGACTAAGATTATAGATTGCTTAGCTGTGACAACTCCGTTGACTTACCGACTCAACGCTATGCGTATACGTACAGTGTACGTACCGACAAATTGCGAAAGTGTCATGTGACCAGCATGCCACGTCATGTGACCAGTTTGTCGTACCCGTAGCCGGAGCAAGTTGCGAGTACGTGCCCGTACGCGTAGCCACTTCGTTATGGAAGGCTTCCTCTATTCCATTGTTTTGGGTTTGAAAAAGTCACTAGTAGAGCTAACATGGAGTCAAGCGCTAGTCCCATTGAGCTTATTGTACTTTGCACTGCACTGGAGCTACGTAGAGAAATTTGCCGACACCGAGACTCAAAAGTACACTTACAACTGTGTGCTATGGACAGTGGGCATTCTAGTTTTCACCGCAAAAGTACATAGCATTTACCAGAATGGTCAGTAGAACTGTTGTGTAGCTACATAGAGTTGTAATTGTCTAAGGTTGGACAACTTTCGGTTTCTACGTAGGGTTCTGCAACGCTTGCGGCCTCACGGTTGAGAATGTAATTTTTTCAGCGGTTTTCGTAGTTTTTGTTACACACTGCTGTCAAACGTTTCTGATTCGTGACGTTGTCCCAAAAACGCCAAAAGAACAGACTGTCTCTGCTGATTTGGTGGATCACGCAACAGACGGTACCGGTCAACACTAATTTGTATAACAATTATTAATAAACATGCGATTGTTTACTAAATATAATAAAATGCTTTCAAGAATGATAAATGAAATATATAAAATTATTGAAATTATTGAAATTCTAATATTTAAAATATTAAAAATTTTTATTCAAGTATTCAAATATGTAAATATTAAATTTTATTTAGCTGTTTAGTACATGTGCTAAGTCTGTAGGTCAAAGGTCTTCAGCTCAAACGAGCAGCCTCCCATTGGACGGATTGGACCAAGCAGAAGTTCGTCGGAGAGCTGTAGGTGCAGCTCCGAACCTTGAGGACAAAGTCGATGACCGGCTGTTGTTGCAGGTATTGTATAACCCGTCTGCTTCTGTACCTAAATGCATATTTAATATCTAACCCATTTCTAATCAATAATATCATCACAGCCCGCATACATTCATTAGCTGAGAGGTTCAGTAGTCTGTGCCTGTTTGATCAAGTTTTTGCTATATTTTGAAACACATCTCGAATCACATTTACAGCATACCTATAAACCGCATTTCAACTCTTAACAATTCATTAGACCTGAACCAGGAGTACAAGTACTGGAATTTTTCAAAAATAGTAAAGCAATTGTTAGACTAAATCTGTAGTAACAGATGGTAAATTGTTGATAATTAATCACCAGTCTCTTTGAGAACGTGGGTTGCAATCTCTCTCCTGTCACCACGTATCACAATACTGCAATGGTGTACACATGTACACTACAAAAACTGTCTATTGTTAATATCAACCCTTACAGATAGGAATAAATGTTATTGGCACAAGCTGGGTTTTCCTGATTGACCAAGCTAATTTTTTGACAAAGGTATCTTGATGTATTGCATCCTTATGTAGTCAGTGTAAAGGAACACCGGATCTTTGAGGGTTTCCTAATTGTTTATGCATTAAGTCCCCAGCAGTGAGAGGGATGCTGTGGCTCTCTGCACGCAGGCGTGCAATTACGCGTAGGTTATGGCGTCCTACGCTGGCCAGACTGTCAATAACGGACAGGATTACACAACTGCAGCTTCTGCAGGTTGATACAAGTGTGTTAGGCGCTCTAGACGTTCGTCTGTTTCTAGGGCAGGCGCCATGACATAGGCGTGTCTGCATTGTCTAATCTTTAAGGCATGGACATACGTTTTTCTGCATGCTCCACTGATCAAGTACAATAGCCTCGTTAAAACGATGTAGAAAGTACTAGACAGGTAGTTTGCAGCTTCCTCACTGGACTCCTTGTCTGTTTAGACAGGAACGTGAGACGTTGCGTCATGCTTCCGCTCCTCGTTTTTCATTGTTCAACTTCCAGTCACCGCCTACTAGAGCCCTTATAAATCACAACTTGTCATGGTAAAGTCTCCATTTCTGTGTGGCACTGCATGCATGAGTATTCCCATGCACAGTCGCCCATATACGTAAGCTCTTTTCGGACACATGGAACATGAGACACATGCACACATGAAATTAATTGTCTTGCTACAGAACTTTGTCATGCACTATAGGCGAGTACTACCAACCAGGTTTAATGTAGCTACAGAAATATTAGTCACGTGAATCAATGTGATCCAACAGGAACGTACTACAAAAGCTTACTAGAATACCAAGTTTGAACTTTAGACAAAAGACACACATTTCACTGTTTTGTTGGTACAGTATTTTACGTTGTCTGAAATCTGTTGCTTTCTTTACAGTTTTCAAAAAAACTTCTAGACCTATGGGAAGATATTGGCGTTGCCTTAAAAATACCAAAGGGGGACTTGAAAAACATCGAGCATAAGCACAGGGATGATTTGTCAAAGCGCCTCTTCGAGGTCCTAAAACTATGGTGTGATCGTGAATTTAATCCCACTGTTGGAGCTCTGGTGGAAGCCTGTAAATGTGAAGGAGTGAATGCCGAAGTAAGATGTCGGAAAGCTCTCGGTCTTATTTCCAAGTAAAAACTGGATTTATCAGCTCGCATATGTGTAATGACTTGTGTACAACTTGAACGTCTTTTATATACCACAACATGTTAAATAGCATTAAAGAAATGCATTCCGAGCAGCATTTATTAGCTAGTTTTAGTGTTGGCTTTTTTTGCTTTTTTGTGGTAGGTATAAGTTATTGGAAGGCAAAATCGTACGTCTACTCTGCTTTCAACCGTGTTGTCGTTGTCCTAGCCACATGCAGGCGTAGGAACCTGGTTTTGTTCAATGGGGCACAAATTTGCGTAGGAGGGCGTGACATCAAACAGAAATTAGACTGAATATATACAATCTAATAACTAACAACAACACTACAGTAAGGCACGTCATCTCTAAGTATGTCTCTATGTTTGTCCTTAAGTTTTGTATATCTGCAGGTCAGTTAGAAGCATTCTAGAGTTTTCATTAGTCAGATTTCTCTCAATCACAGCACAAAGAGTTGAGACGGCACGTGCCCCATGCAGTGCTCCCACAGTTGCTACGCCTAGGGTAGCTACTGCGTGTAGTAGGCATACCTACACCACGTGCGCTACCTGTCATGTGTGTGTATAAGGCATACACTAAAAGTCACAAGTGAAGGAGTGTGGTCTATTTCCAGGGGCGGCGAAATATCCTTTGGATTGGGGGGAGCTAAAATATGGTAACAGACTGCCACCATTTTGATTTGTTAACTAAATATGGTTGGTTTATTATTGATTAATCTGTGACAGAAGTTGCCAGAGCAGCATGCACAAATGATCACGACAATGTGTATCAAGTGACAAGCGAGTCAACTGCAACAGCATTCAATATTGTTTAGTTCTATGCAAGCAACCAAACTTCTAGAGTATTTTCTTTGATCATCATCTGCTGAAACTAAGTCTCTAGCAATGTCTGTCTCAAATCTGATGTAAATATATAGCGTCCAGTATTGGAGGGACGATGCCCCTATACCCATATTGTCCCTCCTGCCCCAGTTCCGTCGCCACTGATTCTCTAGCATTATATCCTCCAATTTCTGATTCCTCTCAGAAGTTCAATTAATGGAATGTAGTACAGTATAGTACAATTCTAGACAGGTACTGGCCAAAGTCTCAGTGCTCTGGTATTAGTGCAGGTTCATAGTTTTAAGCAACCAGACCTCTCAGCTGGCTACTGTTTGGCGGGAAAGCTGGTCTGGCTACGGGAGACTAGCATGCTTAAATACAGGGCCACCGGAGCCGCTATGGCACTTCCATGTTTTTGTAAAGGAAGGCAAAAGTTTCCAAAAATAATCTGGAGCTGAAGAGTTGGTATGCTCCAACGGTTGTGAATGTAGGCGAGTATGTTCAATGCCTAACTGAGATCCTTGCATCATGTCTGTCGTCGAGTATCTACTTAGTTTTCTGTGTTTGGTTAATTATATTGGTAACTACGCTTACTTTGATCACACCTACTAACGTTCGTTACTATAGGCCGCAGCACTTTACATTTGCTGCCGACGGGCCTGATATTTCAGTCGTAAAGTCCACATCCGGGTGCATGTCTGTACTATTGCTTGGATGTGTTCAAAACATACTACCTCTAAGGTATGAATTGGAACAATAAATATATGTTTTAGCCTACTACTGTGCAATCAACGATTCCTTTTTCCCTCTTGACCAGACTCCCTATTGCAATTTGATTCTAATTTGTTAATTAACGTAACTACAAGAAGTCACAGTTTGTCACAGTTGCTTAGTAAATTTGTTCTGTAGTCATTAATTGCTTCTAATTAGAACCTAATATATCGTACATTATAGCCTAATATATATGCACCACTACACATGAAGGGATGGTGCATCCGACCTTCAGAGCTTCGTCAATGCTTGAGCTACAGTACCATACACGCAATCACGTGTTTCTATGCTTCTTTCTTGCCTCTTCACTCAACTTTTGTCTTGGATGCTTCTTACGTTTACTCGCTCGTTCGAACGCAAGTTTGATTGGTAAGTTCTCCACACTTGGTGCAGCACAACACAGGATCC